>NW_024381228.1:0-92049 GCF_016835505.1 Polypterus senegalus | reverse complement strand
CCCAGGTCTCTGGTATCTTGTGTGTGAAGGTAAAAACTTGTCAGAGGCTCACCTTGCACTGTAGGTGCTACAGCATAGTTCAAAAATACTGGATAATGTACGGTAAAATGATCATGTACACAGTAACAAACGACAAAGAGAGATTGTTAAAGGGTTGGGGCACCAGTGGTAATCCATGTATAATTGTTGGCAGATAAATAACAAAAGCAATTTAAGATCTGTCACAGAAACATCTTTCCAGACCTGACTCTACTGCTAGAGTGGCTCATGATGGCAGGGACGGTGGTTATCAAACAGAAAGACGGGATGAGGTGGGCCCAAGTAGCTTGAAACCAAAAGTGACATCTGAAGATTCTTAGCTGTCAATCTTCTGACCTGATTTCATTAAATCTGAGATGAGTATAATGGAGTCAATTTTTTGGAGATTAATTAAGTTTTCTAATCTGTTTTATTTGTTGCTGGAAGACTCCAAATATGTTCCTAGCACTTAACGAATAAAGTGTACCTTGAAAAAGAACTGTTAATTAATATAGTTTGTTAAACTCAGAGCCCAGATTGTGACAGTTGGCACCAAAAGTGGGGTGGCAAAAAAGGACCAACAACAATATTATGCTCAACAAGTGCCTCCTCTGCCTGAATGTAAAACAAAAATAAAAATCCTGCACCACAAAGCCCTGATAGGTGCTAAAGGTATGATACAGCAAATGACTACTGCAGATGGCCCAGAGGGCATTTTATTCAGAATACAGCAAACAGTAAGAATGATATGCTGCCATAACACTCCCAATCATTCAGCTCTGCTCTTCTGAGACCTTAAATTTGTCTTTACCAAATATTAGAGTGTTAACCAGCAAGACTTTTTACATTAACAATCTTATCAGTGGTAGCAAAATAGACTTTCTTACATTAAGTTAAACGTGGCTCAGCTCCGATGGTACGGCAATGTTAATTGAAGAGATTACAGCTTTGTTCGATCATTTCACCAAGGCAAAAAAGGTGACAGTTTAGTAAGTATTTACGCAAACTGATTAAACTGTAAAGAGTTTTGTAGTTTTGTGTCTTTCAAGTTTCTTGCTGTAATTATTCAAGGAGTGTCCCGGTCTCTCATTTTGACTGTTTATAGAGCTGCAAAATATAATGCATCATTTATTGAGAAATTCTCAATTTCTATCTAAAATAATAACTAATTATGACCTAATGGTAGGTGATTTAAATTTTCATGTGGATAACCAGTGTGACCTAAAACCAAGAGAATTCATGAGCTTACTACTCTATTTTGATCTTAGCACGTCAGCCAGCCCACACGCAGTAAGGGAAGACTCACGCTGGATTAATTGATTTCAAAACGATTAATAGTTGACATGAGGCAGGTTTTGGATTTCAGTATATCGAATCATTTGTGAATATTATTTGATGTAGAAATACTGATAACTACAACTAATGAGAAGTGTATTGTTAAAATAAAGTTGTTTTGATATATCAGTGTTTGCTGATATTCTAAACAATTGCCCAGGTGACTGTAATGATCCTATATATGTAATAAAGAACATAATAAATGTATAGTAGGCAGTGCTGTCATTTTCTTATCTTCCTGAGAAACTCAATGGAGAGACGAGATAGATCCTATCTATTTCTCAAAAATGAGAGTATGGATTATACATCAAAACAACTAATAACTATATTCTTTAGGGTTTGATCCTTGAGATATCTCTGATGCAGACAACAGAAGTACACTTGAAGAACAAAGTTCCCAAATCCTGAAAAGAACTGTCATCCCAGTAGTAGAAAATACATTTGTATTGCAATTAAGAAAGTGGTGAAAATGATGCTGCAACATGGAGAAAAAACCATTGTCTCTACACTTAAGTTGGAGCTTCTGTTAAATGTCACACTAAAAAAGACATTTTCCCATTGTCTGGTGCCATTGTGATATCACAGCCGGTTGGGAGGTGTAGTTCTCAATCAGGTGAAACTGCAGCAGCTAAGTGCTGTCTCAGTGATTATAAATTTGTTGCCTTGACATCTTTTGTAGTAAAAGGTTTTGAATAAATTACAATTTCTTCTCTAAGGCAATTGGATCCATTGCAGTTTTTCTACATGACAAACACATCATTGAGTGATACATTATCCCTGAGGTTTCAGTGCCATTCTTTGTCACCTGGAATCAACGAGTACATATGTTTGGATACTGTTTAACAACCTTTAAAGAAATTATCCCTCTCAAGCTTTTTGATGGCATGATAGAGATATTATGGCATTGCATTTTCTTCATTAACCTGATGGACAACGTCTTTAAGTCCCTAATCCTGAATGCAGTTGCTCAAAATTGGTTATGTCTTATCACACCTTCTTTTTTCATTACACATGAATAATAGCATTTCCTTTGCAGATTAAGAGTTTTTTATATTATATTGATTATTATATCTAAGTGTGTCTTTGTTAAATTGGATGTTAATGGCTGTTTACTGATTGTTGTTGTCTTATTCTTTATGTATACATGTATAGCAATAGCACAGTTGATTCAGAACCTCCTTCACTTTCTGCATACTTAATTGTTTATAGATTTAATTTTTAATTGATAAACTTGCCAATTTTGCCTAGCAATCTATGCTCAATAACCAATGATGACAAAGTGAGAACATATTTTTGGAAAAGTTTGATAATTTGTTAAAAATCAAAAACTGAAACCTCTCATTCATATAAGTTTTCAAACCCTTTGCTGTGGTACTTCAAATTGTGGTCAGGTGTATTTTATTTGCTTTAATTATCCTTGGGCTGTGTCTAGAAATTGATTGGAGTCCACCAGTGACAAACTGAATTGATTGGACATCATTTAGAAAGGCACACACCAGTGTACATAAGGTCCCACAATTCATACTGCATGTCAGGACAAGAACCAAGCCACAAAGTCCAAGGAACTCTCTTTTGATTTCCATGGGTCAAATTGTGGTGAGGTATAGATCAGGGCCTCTTCTATAGGTCTGAGAGTTCCCAGGAGCACAGTGGTCTTGATAATTGCAAATTGAAAAGAGTTTGGTACCACCAGGACTCTTCCAAAAGGTGACTGTCCAGTCAAATTAAGTAACTCACCAAGAAGGGCGTTGGTCAGGCGGTGACCAAAAACTCAATGGTCACTCTAACAGGGAGAGCTTCAAAAGCCCTATGTTGAGAGTGGAAAACCTAATAAAAGGATGATCATCTCAGCAGCCCTACAGTAAACAGCTGTTTATAGTAGTGAGGCAAGATGGAAACTACTCTTTAGTAAAACACAAACTTTGAAGGACTCTTAGAGCATGAAGGAAAGGATTCTCTAGTCTGATGAGACAGAAATTTAACTCTCTGGAAAGAACTATGTCTTTTGAATACCAGGCACTACTCATCAGCTGCATAATACCATCCATATGTTGAAGCATGGTGGAGCCAGCATCATTTTCTGGGGGTGTTTCTCAGCAGCATAGACATGAAGACTGGTCAGAACTGAGGAAAGGGTGAACACAGCCAAATACAGGGAGGTCACTGAAAAATATCAGCTGTAGAGTGAACACAACCTCATTCTAAGGCAGTGGTTCACCTTTCAGCACATCAATGACCTGACGCATACAGTGGACTTAAACCCCAAAGACAGTGTGTAGAAAGACTTGAAGATGGCATATTTAGCATAGATTGAGGGGATCTGCCAGAAAGAATGTGATAAACTGCACAAATTCAGATGTAAATGCATGTAGTCTCACTCAAGAAGACTCTGACCTGCAATTGCTGCCAAAGGAATTTCTACAAATTACTGAAGGAATGGTCTGAATACTTACATGAATATGAGAGATTTCAGTTTTTCTACTTCTAATAAATGTGCAAACCTTTCTGAAAATGTGTTTTTAGTTTTTCATTATAGACAAAAATGCCAAATTTATACATTTAAAATTAATCCTACAACAGAATAATGTGTGCAGAAAGTAATGGGGTACTTTATCTAAATCCACATAAGTTTCACCAAATCAACTGATAATGCTATGGCAATAAATTAAAGTACTGGGTAAGTAACTTTAAAAATACTGTACAAAGTGAATGCAATGTTGCTTTAAAGGCTAAATGCAAACATTATTAGAGTTAGTGGGCTATTTTCTGAAGCTTCTGTTTCTTTTCTCAAGAAGAGCAGTCCCCATATGGAGTATGCTGTTTTATGGAGTGAACAGGCTGAGACATCCATCAGTGACCATTAGTTGGCTCTGTGTGCTGAACCTTTGCAGTGAAGTTCAACAGGGCAAGCATTAATGACTAAGTTTTAACTTCAAACAAATCCAGATAATGGCTGCTCTGAGAGAAACCCCCTAGGGAGGGTTTAGAAAATTTGGATGCTTCAGTTCCTGATCATTTCTTTCCACAAATAAACATTGGAAATACATCCCCTAAAAGACATATATTAAGGTCAGCCAGCTGTTCACTTCAAGGAGGCCTTGAGTCCTTTTCAAATAAGATATGCTTTACTATCTGATTTTTTTGTGTTTGCTTTTCCAGTCTTCCCCTAAAAATCATAACACAAAACACTGGGGCGTCATTGCTAAAAACATTGAAATGAAACAATTATTTAGGTGATTAAAAATGATAAGCAGCTAATCATAAAATCTCTTTTTTATATTGAAACATTAATATCATGTTCAATAAAAAATATTTAAATGAAACATCTATTTGGATGGCTGACAAATAAAAGGCAACTAATTATAAAATGATTGGAATGTATTAAAAACTCTTTTACTTCTTTTTTATACAGTATATGGAAACATGGGTATTGTGTTTTATAAGTCTAATAATCATGCAACAGGTTAAGATTTTACATTTGTGCTATTTTTATTTTGAAGAATAGAGAAATAAAGGAATTTCATTATTTTTATATTTATCTATACTAATAAAAGGCAAAGCCCTCACTCACTCACTGACTCATCACTAATTCTCCAACTTCCCGTGTAGGTAGAAGGCTGAAATTTGGCAGGCTCATTCCTTACAGCTTACTTACAAAAGTTGGGCAGGTTTCATTTCGAAATTCTACGCCTAATGGTCATAACTGGAAGGTATTTTTCTCCATTAACTGTAATGGAGTTGAGCTGGAATGACGTGGGGGGGCGGAGTTTCGTGTGACATCATCACGCCTCTCACGTAATCACGTGAACTGACTGTCAAAGGAGTGTGTAGAAAACCAGGAAGACCTCCAAAAAGCGCTTAAGAAAACATGCATTATATAATTTAGAAGGCAGCGAAACAATAAGAAGCGAAGCGAGTGACATATACTACCATATTCATGAGTGTTGCTGCCTCGGAAGAAAGCAAGGTGTAAACCTAAACTTTAAATTAAGTTCATAGACAGGCTACACATGCGTTTCACATGCCCACAGGTAATGCGGGATATAAGTTTAATGAGAGGAAGCAGGATATAAACGAGAGTTTTGATCACTTTATAACTAAGTTAAAATTGTAGGTGAAGGGGTGTGCTTATGCAAATTCCGAGAGACTGTGTTTGTGGGGATTGACAGTTAAGCGGGTGGGGAGTCACGTCATCATCTCCCTCCCATTCATCTCATTTGGCTCTGAGCTGAGCTCTGCAGTTAACGCCGTCTTCAAGCAACTTCGCCAGACTGCCACCAAATACTCACAGAAAAATCCACAAGTTAATACACACGCTATTTCTCGAGTTTCTCCACACTGAATCCTCCAGGCACTACTTACAAAAGGTTACAGTGACAATCGTGTTACGTTATTTTTAAAATCTTTCCTTTTCTTAGCACAAGCACAGCTGAGAAGCTTCCATGCATGTGCTCCATAACGCGTTAAAAAATAATGCATTTAATCACACTTTGCATTACAAGCAAAGGGAGCTTTTGTCAATGCATGATTTCCTGGTACACAGATTACATTGATCAGCGATCCCGATTCATTTTACCCTCTCACCACCTTGGTTTGAGAAGAAGTATGAAAAATATGAGGTTAACACAGAAAACAGATCACCAATTCAAGCTTTATGAATAATCGATTCGCCATCAATAATTGTTTTGGTAAAGCCATCCTCCTTCCATTTTATAATTTTTCCACCACTAGCCGTGATTAAATGAACGGTAAATAAAGTAAGAGCAAAGCGAGGTGACTTATTTAGGCAGGCATATATATGACAGCAACACTCATGACAATGTCAATCATGTTACGTTATTATTAAAATGTTTCCTTTTCTTTTCATTACTTCTTTAACACACTACTTCTCCGCTAGGGCGGGTATTTTGATATATATATATATCATATAATATATGAATGACCTCCAAAGAGCTGAGACTTTTGATATCATGAACGTGTCTGCAAAACTGTGGTCTCCTGCCCTGCAAAAGTCGAGCAGCCAGCGCGTGCATAGCTGTGCCGCCTTTGAGACGCTGACTGCGCTTCTGCCTTAAGTCAAAGTGAGCACTTTTAATTTTTTTCATCCTCCCCCTGCGCTATAGCCCAGACAAGTGCAAACACGGGACCCCTTTTCTACACCACGGCAAAATAATATTAAGGCGATTCACACTTTCTTTTGCACGTGATATTATGAGGTTCTCACCCGGATTATGAAGACACGCACAGTAGAGGACTGACAGTGCCATCACAGCCGATTAATGGCGAGGACGCCTTACCAGTCTACACAAGACCCACCGCTGACTGTCCTCAAAAGGCATCATAACGCCAGCGAACACATCTCTATACTATATAAAAGAAAAAGGCAAATTTCCTTTCTTTACACCTTTTTTCCTTTTATCCCAAACCAAAGCCTTTCTCGCTTAACACTGCAGAGGACACAAAACTAATTTTCTTTAAATGCCGGTAAGGCACATTACCAGAGGCACAAATTTGAACGCTCACATAGAAAATGTAATTTCTATACCACAGCCGTCGTGTAGCCTTTCAAAAGGGATCTACTACCGAGAGATGATCCATATATATTTTAGCTGCTGTTAGTTACTTACCTGTTGTGTTACACAGTCTTTAAAATGTAGTTTACCCAACCACTCAGTAGTGCTCAATGTACCTGTACTTTTAAAACTTTAATGTTTTACTGTTTAATAACTTATAGACTATATTTTATTATTTCTCCCTTGCACTCAGTGACCAAAGCTATACACACACATATATAAAAGCTATACACACAAGTATATGTATGTGTATATATATGTATGTATGTGTATATATATATATATATATATATATATATATATATATATATATATACACACATACATATATATATGATGTAGATAGGTATGTATATAGATATGTAAATATATATATGTATGTTGTCACGCACGCGCAGTAGGAGGTCATGGATTGATTCGACAGCACCTGGGAAACCACTCACGCCAGGGAATGGTGGGGTATTAACTTTCTCCCTCTGCTTCCTCATAGGAAAAAGACCGTCCTGCACCATAGGCATGGATGACCGCAGTGCGATACTTCCGCCTCTTCCTCCGCCATCTTGCCCTGACGCCATCCTTCCCATCCTCCCTTGCGGTCCTTCCCGCATTCCTCCACTTCCGCTCCTCCCCAATAATGGCCGCGACGCCAGGAGTCGGCGCGCGCATTATGAACTGTTTGTTTATAATTTTGACCTGTTTTTGTTCTGTTTACAATATACGGGCCGGAAAACCCCAACCCTTGCTACTGTCTCTCGGTCCTTTACATCTGGCGAGTGGCAGGATAAGAGATCCCGGAATGACGGAGGGACAGGACCTGAACACCGTGCTGCAGGGAATGAACGCCCAGCTCCAGGCCCTGCAGCAAGCGCAAGCCGCTACCAACCGGGAGCTGGAGGCCACGAGGCCAGGTTAGTGGAAGCCCAACGGGCGAGACCAGACCCGCCAGGCAGCCGCCTCCTATGGTACCGGCGGGCCCTTCGAGGACGCCGATGCCTACCTGGGCATGTTTGAGAGGACGCCACCCGAACGAGTGGCAGCGGTCCGAGTGGGCGCCCATCTTGGCGCCATACCTAAAGGACCCAGCGCTGCGGGCCTATTATGACCTCCCTGAGGAGGAGGCCGCACTAACCTCCTCAAGCCCGAAATATTGGCCCGCTACGGCATTAGCCCGGCCAGCAGGCGTCGAATGGCGGAACTGGGTCTTTGACCCGCCCTTCGCGCCCAGGCGTTCGAAGTTCTGGGGCAAGATGGGCCGCTGGCTACGGCCAGAGAGCCCCGACGGGCGGAAAGTCGCCGAGCGGGTGGCCTGTGAAGGCCTGGTCAACGCAATGCCCAGTTCCCTCGCCCAGCAGGTCCGGGGCACGCCTATCAAACATGTCGGGCCTCCTCGACGCCCTGGAGCGCCAGTTGGCGGTCCTCCACTTGGGGGTCAGAAAAGCCTGCTCGCTGGAACCGCAGGGACGGGCGGCCACCCCCGAGCCCCCTCGACGCGCTGCAGAAGCGCCAGCCAGAGCCAAAGAGAGGCCGGGTCCGCCGCGCTGTTTCAAGTGTGGCGAGACCGCCACCTGCTGCCAAACTGCCCCCATCACACGCCCGGAGCCTATGGACTGCAGCTGGACATCAACGGAGAGGTATTGTACCCCGCCGCATCCCTTGGCGAGTCCGGCACGGGAGTGGTGTTGCTAAATGGGCACGCCGTGGTGGCTTTGTTTGATTCCGCAGCAACATTACCATTGTTGCTCGCCGCTTGCCTTACCGCAACAGTGGTTAAAGCAACATTTGTTGGTTACCTGTGTACATGGGGGACTAGGTCATATCGCTCCGCCACTGCTATCTTACCTGGAAGGGGAACCAATCCAAATGACGGTCGCTGTGTTACCTGACCCCCCCTTCCCAGTGATCCTGGGACAAGACTGGTCTAAAAGAATCAGCGGTAAGCCATTCGCCGCCCCGGGCCTCGCTGGATCTTGTCATGAGGGGAAAAGGCAACCTCCCGCGCCTCCACGCCGTGCACAAGGGCAGGCCCTATGGGCGCTGGTGTCTCGGGGACCTTCCGTGGCTACGGACCTTGACCCGAAGATTCCGCCGAGAAGGGACTAGCCAGGAACTCTCCCGGCCCAGGCCCCAAGACTCCTCGGCGCCTGGACCATCAATTTCGTCCACGCCGCCTCCTTTAAGAGGGAGCAGTGGAATGATGACTCCCGCGCTTTGCCCGAACGCATTGTTCTGCCTAACAGCTCGACAGCGGACGGATCCACACCGGAACCCTTCTTTGTCCTTGAAATGATCTGTTGTACCGAAAGTGGCTACCCATGAGGGCGAGGTGCGAAGTTGTTGCTAATTCCGCTACCTTCCGGGCGGAGATATGCGAAGTTGGCACATGCTCACCTCCTAGGCCCACCTCGGGCCAAAAACACTGGAGAGGATTAAGCCCGCTTTTACTGGCCTGGGATCAATGAGGAGGTCCGGCGGTTCTGTCAATCCTGTCCGGAGTGCCAGACCCGCCAGATTCCTAGGAGGGACCGTGCTCCTCTAGTCCCTATTCCCTCGTGGACATCCCCTTTGAAAGGATAGGGGTCGATTTGGTGGGACCCTGGAGCCCTCAACCCGTGGCCACAAGTATATCCTAGTCATGGTGGACTATGCCACCCGGTACCCAGAGGCGGTTCCCCGCGCCCGCTAATACTAAAAGCATCGCACGGAACTGGTTAACTTGTTTCACGCTGGGCATACCCAAGGAGGTCCTCACGACCAGGGTACCTTCACTTCGGATACGCTCAAGGAGGTGGCCAAATTACTGCAGATAAAGCACCTGAAAGCGCCAGTCTATCACCCGCAAACTGACGGGTTGGTCGAACGATTTAATCAGACGCTTAAGCAGATGCTCCGCAAGGTAGTCAGCGACGGCAGGAACTGGGACCAGCTCCTCCCGCCGCTTTTGCCTACCGGGAGGTACCCCAGGCCTCTACGGCTTCTCCCCTTTGAATTACTATACGGGCGACAACCCCGGGAATCCTCGACATCCTAAAAGAAGGCTGGGAGGCCGAGGCTCTTCCCTCCTCTAATATTTTGAGTACGTGAGCGCAACGCGCGACCACTCACAAAGATCAGGCCCCTCCTAAAAGAGCACGCGGACTCGGCGCAAGCAGCGCAGGCCCGTGTTACAACCGCAACTCCGCCCTCAGGGAGTTCCGCCGGGGACCGAAGTTATGGTGCTCGCCCCACCTCCCACTCAAGCTGCTCGCCACTGGCAAGGGCCTTACGAGGTTAAGGAGAGAAAAGGACTCGCCGACTATTTGGTAAAACAGCCCAACCGCCGATCGAAAGTGAGAGGATCTATCATGTCAACCTGTTAAAGCCCTGAGAGATAGAGAGGAGCTTCCCAGCCCCGTAGGTCACTCTCCCTTTCGCAAGCACAACTGCCCTTAACCTCGTGAAGAGCTGACCCCAAGCAGCGGCAGGAGTTAGCCCAAACACTCCGAGCCATCCCCGAGGTAGTGAGCGAGTCACCCGCCGGACCGCGCTGATTGAGCACGATATAGTCACGGAGCCCGGGTAATCGTCCGAGAGGCCCTACCGACTCCGGAGGCAAAACGCGCAGAGGTCGAACTGGAGGTGAAACGTATGTTGACATGGACATAATTGAAGAGAGCCATAGTCCCTGGTCCAGCCCTATTGTCCTCGCCTCCAAGCCAGACGGCTCCTGGAGGTTCTGTAATGACTTTAGACGCCTGAATCAGATCTCCAAGTTCGATGCCTACCCCATGCCCCGCATTGACGACCTCCTTGAGCGGCTGGGTACGGCTCGATATCTGACTACCCTTGACATGACAAAAGGGTATTGGCAAATTCCTTTAACGGCATCCGCAAAGGAGAAAACGGCCTTTAGCACCCCTAGCGGGCACTGGCAGTACAAGGTCCTCCCATTTGGGCTGCACGGGCCCGCACCTTCCAACGCCTGGTAGATAGAGTGCTGACGCCCACCAGTCCTATAGTGCCGCTTACCTGGATGACGCTTGTCATCTATTCCGCACCTGGGAGGAGCATCTACTGCAGGTCGCAGCTGTCCTCCTAACACTGGCTAAAGCCGCCTCCGCATAAACCCCGGAAGTGTTTTTGGATTAAAGGAGGCCAAATATTTAGGCTACCTCGTGGGACAAGGACAGGTGCGGCCACAGAGCTCCAAAGTGAAAGACATCTTAGAATGGCCCCGTCCGAGTACCAAGAAACAGGTGCAGGCTTTCTTGGGGCTTGCGGGGTACTACCGCCGGTTTGTTCCCGCTTCTCCAAAGAGCAGCACCCTTGACTGACCTGACAAAAAGGGCGCACCCCTATACGTGGTGTGGACCGACAAAGCAGAACACGCGTTCAGTGACCTAAAGAAGGCCCTAACGCCGGCACCTGTGTTACGGACGCCTCGATTTTGGGCTCCGCTTATTTCCAGACCGACGCCGGACACAGGCCTGGGTGCCGTGCTGAGCCAAAGCGCCGATGGTGTCGAGCACCCTGTGATGTACCTTAGCCGAAACTGATGGACCGGAGACCCGGTACGCGGCAGTGGAGAGGGAGGCCTTGGCCATTAAGTGGGCAGTGACCCACCTCCGGTACTACCTGCTGGGTCGCGAGTTCGCTCTGGTGACTGATCACGCTGCACTTCAGTGGATGTCCCTGCACAAAGAGTCGAATCCGCGGGTCACCAGGTGGTTCCTGGACTTACAGCCGTATAAGTTCTCTGTCACTTATCGGCGGGGCACCCTTCAGGCCAATGCCGATGCCCTCTCGTATTCACGACCTCTCGTTAGGTCCGCCCACCTGACGGTCCTGGGCTAAGGGGATCGTGTCACGCACGCCGCAGTAGGAGGTCAGCGGATTGATTCGACAGCACCTGGGAAACCACTCGCCAGGGAATGGTGGGGTATTAACTTTCTCCCTCTGCTTCCTCATAGGAAAAAGACCGCCCTGCACCATAGGCATGGATGACCGCAGTGCGCATACTTCCGCCCTTCCTCCGCCATCTTGCCCTGACGTCATCCTTCCCATCCTCCCTTGCGGTCCTTCCCGACATTCCTCCACTTCCGCTCCTCCCAATAAAATGGCGCGACGCCAGGAGTCGGCGCGATTATGAACTGTTTGTTTATAATTTTGACCTGTTTTTGTTCTGATTTACAATATACGGGGCCGGAAAACCCCAACCCTTGCTACTGTCTCTCTCGGTCCTTTACAATGTGTATATATATATGTATATATGTATGTATGTATGTATGTATGTATGTATGTATGTGTGTGTGTGTGTGTGTGTGTGTGTGTATATATATATATATATATGACAGCAGCAATCCAAGCTGTGAGAAAACAGTAAAAAGGAGAGACGTGTCAGACGTCGTGGTACATTTTCTGATGCAACTAGACGAAAAAACTTTGTGACGCTGCAGCCAAATACTTTACTTTTCTTTTCATAACTTCTTTAACACACTACTTCTCCGCTGCAAGCTGGTATATATATATATATATATATATAGATAGATAGATAGATAGAGATATATATATATATATAGATAGATATGAGAACAACATATATATATATATACGTATATATATATATATATATATATATATATATAGATAGATAGATATGAGAACAACACTCATATCAATGACAAAACAATTACATTAACAATCATGTTACGTTATTTTTAAAATTTTTCCTTTTCTTTTTCGTACCTTCTTTAACACACTACTTCTCCATGCAAGCGGCCTTGGTATTCTGCTAGTTTATTGATATAACTAATTACAGGAAATTACTGGAGTTGTTACTACCTAATATCAAACACATGAGTAAGGAGACTCTTTCAGAGATTGATTTGAGGTTGAACGGTGAGAAGTGAGTAGTGTAGCAGAGTCTTTGGTCCAGAAGTGCAGAAGAACAACAACTAAAATCACTTATGCTCAACCTCTTCTAGCATTGGGCTATAAAAGCACAAACCAACGGCAACTCAGCATCAGTCTGTAGAGCACCACCCTGAAGAACGCACTCGTGTTTTGATAAGAGTGTTTAGCTCTTTTTGTTTTTAATCCATCAATCTTTGCCTACAGGGTTTTCCATCATATAATCCCAACACTACTAATCTCTGTTTTACACTACCTTCAAATGTCTCTCTGACCTCATGTGGAATGATTTAAAAAAAAAAGATGAAAGAAGGAGGGTACTTTTTTCATCTGTTTTGTCCCACAGAATGGATGACAGAGACCACATAGCTGATCTAAGACTGACACCCATGATGCCATCTGTTTTTTCCACTATACACACAAGTGGAAAGAGAAAGAAAGAGAGACAGAGAAGAAAGTCATAGTGGAGACACTTTACTGCTAAAGAACAAAGACACTTTTCATTGGGTTGGTGTTAAGAAAATATTGGACATGATGCTGACCAGCATACAAATAACAAACATATGAGGCAGCAAAATATTGAAGTGACATTCATGATTCTGGTGACTCAAGCTGGTGTTATCCATCTTGACCCTTGACAAGGCACTGCTATGAATATACTGAGTTTTCTACACTGAAAAGTTCATCCTTCGGATGTTTCCATTCTGGATCAGGACTTTGTAGTATTTAAGATGATGTTTTAATTGGTATGTTTGATCAATGTAGTGTTGTAAGGAGGTATTAATTCACAGAAAGTTAATTTATTTTTGTGTATGTATTTATAATATTTTCATAATATCTTAATATTTGTCATTTGCCTATTATTAATCTTATTAATCTTGTATGGAATGCAGTACAAAAAATTGGTGTGACTAACAGGATTTAGTGCTTTCCTTTATGGTAAAATTAAAATTACCCTGGCAATCATTTGAGAGAACTTACATATTAGCTACATACAATGTAAAGTAAAATAAAAGAGGAATTCTCACATATTAACAAGACCAATTTAAAGCACTTTCCTTATTCTTCTGACCTTACAGCTTAACTTCTTAGTCAAAGGTTTATGTCATCTTCCCCACTTTAAAAAGCTTTTTTTTTGCTGCTTAAAACTAATTTATTATGTCCACACATTGTAATTCATACATTGTTAAACTTCTGAATTTCCCAGTTAATTTAATCACAAAGTGGTCTCCTCAATTGGGAGGTTCACTCATCTTTTAATGTAAACAGCAAAACCCATGTGATTTAAGTCATTTTCTATCATTGCATTTCTGAGTAGATGTGATTTCATTCTAATTTATTTTAAGAAATGATAAAGCGTCACCTTGTGTTGCGATAAGGTCACTATGTGAAAGGACTCATATACTTGAAAGAAGTTAAATCTGCACTTTTTCCGTAGAGACTCCAGTCACCTCTGATTTTTGATGCTACCCTTGCTGTTGGTTAACTATTTGACAATGGCTTTTTAAAATGATCATATTTGTATAGTGTTTATTATTACAGTGAAGAAACTAAAAGCATATTGTGCTTTTAACACTAATTGATTTTTCACATACCTGTCATGTACTACAAAATAAATATTTTACAAAACCACTTCTGACATTGAGCTGAGGCAGAAACCCTTGAATTAAATAGAAGAACAATCTGTGCTACCCAACCTTTGTAAGAAAATGGACCTCAGTTGCACTATGCAACTCAGGCTTTCTGTATATAATATGTATAGGTTTGTTTTGTTTTTTTTTTGAATAAGGGCTTGTGTTGTTGGCAGGCAGTGTGGTGCAGTGGTTAAAGAGCTTTGGAACTCAAACCCTGAGGTTGTGGGTTCAAATACTGACACTGTGTGACCATGAGCAAGTCAGTTCATCTAGAAAAAAAAATAAAAAATAACCAATTTTATCTCAAGCAACTTTGTAAGCAACTAGATATAAATGTCAGTCAAATAATAACTACTAATATTATGAGGTCTTGCAGCTGCTTACTCTGGAACAACAACAACATTTATTTATAAAGCACATTTTCATACAAATGATGTAGCTCAAAATGCTCTACATAATGCAGATAGAGGGAAAAGACAAAATACATAAGAAAATAGAATTAGGAAACACTAATTAACATAGAATAAAAGTAAGGTCCGAAGGCCAGGGAGGAAAAA
Source organism: Polypterus senegalus (assembly GCF_016835505.1). Taxonomy (NCBI): domain Eukaryota; kingdom Metazoa; phylum Chordata; class Cladistia; order Polypteriformes; family Polypteridae; genus Polypterus; species Polypterus senegalus. Next base: position 77,046 of record NW_024381228.1, on the reverse strand, counting down.
ACAAACAAAAAAAAAAAAAACTCCAGACGTCTGGAAAAAAAAATCTGCAGGGGTTCCAAGGCCACAAGACCACCCAGCCCCCTCTTGGAATTCAACTTAACATAAATGACCTCACAATCAGTCCTTGATGATGTCGGTCATGTGGACTGGATGGCCTTTAATCCATCAATGTAGGGACATCATGTTGCTTTTCAGGGTGGTGGTGGCACAGATCACCACCAGAAAACCGGAAAAAGAAAGTAGGGGTTAGTATGGATTACAGAGCTATCAGGAATGATATTGATAATTAAATGCATATACAGAGTATCAGAATTAAACTAAAATTAAGCTATGAGGAAGCCAAGTTAAAATAATGAGTTTTTAGCAGTTTTTTATAGTGCTCCACTGTATTAGTCTGACAAATTCCTATTAGCAAGCTATTCCAGATTTTAGGTGCATAACTGCAGAAGGTTGCCTCACCACTTCTTTTAAGTTTACCTCTTGGAATTCTAAGCAGACATTCATTTGAAGATCTAAGGTTATGATTTGGAGTGTAAGGTGAAAGACATGCTTAAATATAGGATGGAGTGAAATTATTTAAGGCTTTGTAAACCATAAGCAGTATTTTAAAGTCAATTTAAATGACACAGGTAACCAGTGTAGTGACCTCAAAACTGGAGAGATGTGCTTGGATTTTCTTTTCCTAGTTAAGATTCTAGCATTTGCAGTTACTGTAGTCGCGAGAGGAGTGTGTTACAGTAATCTAGTCGACTGAAAACAAAAGTGTCTAAGTTTTGCTATATTTCGTAAGTGACAAAATGCTGTCCTAATAATCTGATTAATATGTGATTTAAAATTCAGGTCAGAGTCAATAGTTACCCCTAAATTCTTTACCTCTGTCTTGACTTTAATTATAATGCATCAAGTTTATTTCTAAAAACCTCATTATAACCATTTTTGCCAATCACTAAAATTTCTGTTTTCTCCTCATTTAGTTTGAGAAAATTACTACTCATCCATTCAGAAACACAAGTAAGACATTGTGTCAGTAAATCACAGTGTCGGGTCGTCAGGCGGTCTCATAAATACACTTGTGGGTCATCAGCATAGCTGTGGTAGCTCACATTATGTTCCGAGATAATCTGACCTAATGGAAGCATGTAAATCGAAAAGAGCAGCAGACCCAGGATAGAGCCTTGTAGAACATCATATAGAATATCATGTGTCTTTAAAGTATAAGTACCACAACGAAAAAAGAATTTTCTACCTGCCAGGTAGGACACCAATTTAAGACACTGCCAGAGAGGCCCACCCATTAACTAAGGCGATTTCTAAGAATACTGTGATCAATGGTATTAAATGCCGCACACAGGTCTAAGAAGATGAGAACAGATAAACGGCCTCTTATCAAGAATAGCATATTTATTGAGGTGATCATTAAGCTGCATAATGACTGCCTTCTCTAGGATTTTACTGAAGAAAGGCAGGTTAGAAATAGGTCTAATGACGAGTTTACTATATCAAGAATACTATCAATTAACGCCAGATACTTCTTTGAAAAAACTTGTTGGTATTGGTCAAGGACGCAGGTTGATGGTCTCAGTTGAGAGATTATTTTATATAAATCAGGAAAATCTATCCTGGTGAAAGAATTTAATTTGTTTATAATGGAGTACCAGGGTTTAAGAGAATCAATGTTGGGGAGATGTACTATATTGTTTCTAATATCATTAATTTTTTTATTAAAAAATACAGCAAAAGTCTCACAAGTTTCACTGTAAGTTTTTTGGAGGCATTTGATTGAGTGACCTGGGTTTAGCAGATGATCAATTATAGAGAATAAGACTCTAGGATTACTAGCATTGTTATTTATTAATTCTAGAGAAATAATACCTTCTCAAGATGGACTGTGTTGTTGTATTCTGTTATTTTAACCTTCAATATCTCATAGTGGATAATCAGTTTAGTTTTTTTCCATTTACGCTCAGCTCTCCAGCATGTTCTCTTTATATCAGACACTCTTTGAGTCTTCCATGAAAATGCTACATACAATCGTCCATGAGTTAAACATTCCTGCATTAGATCAATTTTCTGCTTTTCCTAGTGACTTGTTCTTTTGGTGGTCATTGCAAAACATTAATTTTACAGGAATGTTTATTGTTTTGAATTAAAATGGGTAATCAGTAGAAATAATTTGAAATTAGAGTATATATTATTGTCATTATCAAATATTTATGATTTTCATTGGTTTACATTATTCACTTACAGTAACTGTTTCTTTTGTGTTTTTCATCAGTTGTATGTGGTCCCCTTTAAGTTCCAATGATGGGAATGTATATGTAAAGAATTTCAGGGAGTGCAGTACGCAGTTCAAATTAAGCAAAAGATTTCAAAGGGCAGGGCAAGTACCTCATTTTAAAATCCATAGATGGGAATATAAATTACGGTAGAGTAGCTGGTGGGTGACCTGTTAAGTTGAAACTGAGAGTTGCTGCTAGTAGCATCACAAGGGTCGCTCAAGAGTAGCTGCTGCCATGCTTACCAGGTGGCATACTTGGGTCCAGGAGGAAGTATTCCAACATTGCATGCTTTGCTTTGTGTCCATGAGGAGGGGTCCTGTACCACAAAGAGGGTTTCTTGACTTTACGATTAGGAAGGGGATTATGGTAATGTTTTTATAATGTTTGTGTCATTTTGTCTTAGCTTTTGTTAAATCCCTGCTCCTTTACTCATACTTTTGTCAATTACCTTTCAGATGCTACAGTATTTCAATCTGCAATTAGAGTCTTGGAGCCTCGGACGCCACAGCCACATTTTGCTGTTCTCTTAGTTTGTATTTTGCAAATGTGTTCTTTGGCTTCCTTTTTTGTTTTTCTTTTGTTTGATTTGTAGTCTTTCAAACATTTTAGGTTTTGTACTTTAAGCTATAATTTTGCATTTTTTCATGTAGAGTTGTGAGTTTAGGCTTGAAAATTATTAGAGTTTGCAGAATTAGTAGATTTCAGGCTCTCATTTTGAATGCTAATCTCTGAAGTTTTAATTCTTTAGTTGAATTTTTAGAGGGAAGTTTTTTCTTGTTTTCTTTCTTGTGTTGTCTATTATTTTGAAATAGGTTTTTAACGGTTTTGGCTTTTCAATTTTGGGAAAACAATATTACAAAGAGTGGTTTGTCACCTGAAGGTAAAGATTGGGAAGCTGCAACAAGTTAGGGTGCTCACATACTTTAGCATCTTATTTACTAATTATTGCAGACATGGTCCTAAGTTTGACAAATGAACCAGTGCAGCAGAAACAGACGTTTTAGTAACATTGTGCTCAACCTTGGAGGTAAAGTGGGATCTTATTCTGTAGATGTATCTATTGATTTCCCAGTCAGTTTACATCCCATTTATCATATGTGGCAACAAGCTCTGAGGAGCAAGTGAAAGAATTATATGGCAAGTGTAGGAAAATAAAATGAAATTCTTGAGCTTACCTTTTGTGTCAGATGAGCTCAGCAATATGGGGTGTCATAGAGTAAAAAATACATCTTTCAGATATAGTATGGTTTACATTTTTAACTTGTACAGTGTCTTCTCATGTACTAGGATCCCAGTTGGATTTAAAACACCCAGGAATGTAAATGTTTTGCTTACATACAAACATTTAGGCAAGAACCTTGTTCAACATGTTTTATTTACTGAATTTCATTGTGAATTTTCAATATGCTTGGTAATCACTCTCTATTTCTGCCTGAAATGTATGCAATCTGTTTGTCCTGGGGGGACTAAATGGATTATTTATAAGGTACACTAGTTGTAGGTTTTTGTAAATTACAGCAAGATACTGAGAAACACAAAGCACAGTATACAGTATGTAAAAGTGCTCTACATACTGTAAATATATGAAAGAACAAAATACACAATTTCATCACACAGTTTCATTCTTTATCTCCTTCCTTCTTTTATCTCTCTTTACATGATGGTCAAAGTCACTTTATATATTACTCTCAGCACCCTCTATTCTTCTTAAACACATACTGTACTCACGCTTAGGGTTCCTATTTAAACGAGTACTGAAAAATCACTGACCATGTCTTTTACATACTGCAGCTTCTCAACATTCTCTCTCTCAAACTCTCTGTCTTACACACACACACACACACACCCATGCATCGCATAGTCTTTTTCTGTCTCCTTTGCACTCTTCTTTAAACATGGTCTTCACAAACATACTAGACCATGGGTAGTCACCTCCGGTAGTGGAGGTATGCAGTGGGTGCAGGTTTTCATTCCAACCAGCTTCTTTATTAGAAACTTGGTATTTAACCTTGGCTATTTAGCCCTTTGTTCAAATTAGAAAACAAAAGAAATATAATCAATTGTATCTCACATGTTACAAATTGCCTTGGATAAAGCTGCCACCCCAAAAATAATAGAATTCATAATGAATATTCACAGGTGTAAATGGAAGAACCCTTGCTGGAAAGCTGGTGGTTCCATTGTCATTTATACCTCAAAATTAACTATTAGCTGGTTAAGAAAACAACAAACAAATAAATCCTTAATGCTGATATTAAAAAGCTAAAATAAGCAATTAAGGGTTCTGAATCATAACAAACAAGTTAAACAAAACTAAGCCTGTAAAACATTTTGCGTTACTAATGAACAAATGAGCAATACTTAAAAATTTGGTTAAAGCAAAAACCAACACCTAATGAGGACCTCCACACAGATTGTGTGCAGACATACATTAAAGGTTTATGATGTGTCCCTCCCTGTAAATATTTAATTCTTCCTGAACAGGTGGCCATTTCATTTTAGACTGATTCATCTGTAGCACTAATGGAGCCTTATCTCCATTACAGAGTCACACAGCTTGGATAAACAAATTCAAGATATGTTAAGTAAGTCTTAAACATGTACACATAAATTTAAATGGTCTTTGTACTAAATAATGATAATATAAAATAGTACTAACATTGTTAAATTAAAGGGAAATATTTATGAAAATATTACGAAGAGTAGTATGCTTTAATATAGGAGTGAAATGTGGCTGATGATGGGGGACTCTAAACAAAGTTAGAAAGTAAAAAGGTTGATAATGATCAGATGCATGTATGGAGTGTGAGGACGTGAGTGGAAGATAAATGCACAATTTTAAAGAAAGACTTAGACGCGTGTGGAAAATGCAAAGGATGATGTGGTGCACCAAGATGAAAGTGGAGGGTATCAAGTTGAGAGGAGGGCCTTACCACCAAGAATGCCCAATAGAGTGGAATAAACTTTGGTAAGCCTGAAAAGTTCCTGTTAAACCGATGATTATGATGATATTGCATTGTGAATTAATTCTGAATAGAAAATCTAATTTGAATAGCTTAATTAATAAAATCTTCAATTTAAGGCAAGATTAGGCTGGCTGTTAGCATACACCAATTAGCTACAGCAATAAAACCACCTGCTTAGTATTATGCTAACAAAATTGCTCTAACCTGTCAAGACATGAACTTCGCAGGACCTCTGAAAATGTCCTGTGTATTCTGGCACCAAGACTTTAGCAGCAGATTCTCTAAGTCCTATAAGGTGGATTGGTCTAGTTTTTCCAATACATCCCACAGATGCTCGACTGAACTGAGATCTGCTGAATCTGGAGTTAGTTGTGCGAAGTGTGCAGTGAGTCCTGCTAAAAGAGGTCACTGCCATACCATTGCTGTGAAGGGGTGTACATAGTTTAAAACAATCTTTAGGTAGGCGGTACCTGTGAAAGTAACATACATATGAATGACAGGACCCAGGGTTTGCAAGCAGAACATTGCCCAGAACACTGACAGCTTCTTCCTATGTTTCATCCTGTGTCCATCTCTTCCCAGATAAATGACACACATGCACCTGGCTGTCCACATGATCTAAAAAGAAAACCTAACCAGGGGCTTCATGTATAATGGTGTGCGAAGTACAAAACAGAAATATGTGTATGCACAAAAAAATCCAGATACATAAATCTGTGCATACGCCAACTTCAATGTTCTTCCACTACATAAATCCCGGTCAGAGTGAAATGTAACACACGTGCATGAGCCTGCTGCCCCACTCCAACTCCTCCCAGAATTACACCACTTTGAATATGCAAATCAATATAAATAGCCTCTTAAGTTCAGTGTTCTGTGAAAAGACAATGGCAAAGGCATGGGGAAAACGACAAATTTCAGTGAATACCAAGTGGAGGCAAGGAAAATGTACTATTTGTTGTTTTAAGCAGTGATATAAACAACAAAAAGGAAGCTGATTGAGTGGCATAGAGTGGCGGAGAAACTCAGATCAGAAAGGACGACAGTGCCCAAAATAAAAAGAAGTGGTCAGATATCAAAGTCAGCTGTGAATAGGCGAGTCAGTAGCCCACTGTCTGAGTGTCTTATGGAATTGTATTAGGTATAGTGAAACAAAAAACAGGAACATGGTGGAAAAAGAAGGTTGAAATTTCCACTTTAATTACATACTTTATTTTGTAATTAAAGTAGAATGTCAGAAACTTCATCTTAAAGTCGTTTAATTTACTAGTTTCTCAAATCCCATCATAACTAAAGTTTCATATTAAATGCTTTGTATTCTATGTGTTTTCTATGTACTCTATGTGTGAATCACTATGTGCTTCTTAAACGGGCTTTCTCTTACGTCAACAGGACACAGAATACATTACATTCATGATATTAGAGCTCTCTGAACAATTTAAATACTAAGGTGTATATTTGATATCATTTTCATGCTATCTCGATATCTTCTGTCTGCTCTTGGCATAATCTGCCATAGAGCTTTTCGATTAGCTGCTGTACAGCTTTGAATTCACACTCAAATACAGTGGGTTAAAATACTCTGAGTGGTGCAATGAGAGTAACAATGCTAAAGCAGCTATGGTATTTGGAATACTTTGGCCATTCTGTGCACCATTATATGGTTATAGGTTGATTACAACAAGATGTCTTAAACTAAAAAATGACATGCACTTAATTTCAGTGTATTTGGCAAAGCCATGTCAGGAATGTGAATCTAAAAAATAAAAGGAAACCACACAGGAACAGTAGCATTTCTTTGTCACTGGGTGCTACCAGTTTGCAAAACTGATTTGAAAACTTATGCGAAAAATGGCTTGAGCTGGCGAGAGATGTGCATGGCTTTACGGCAAGCTTAGCTTTTATACGTCACATTGTGAGAGTGGAAACAGGTGTACGCAACATTTTTGTGTGTACGCACCATTTATACATTAGCTCCAGGACACTGTCTCCCTTTGCTCCATGGTCCAGTTCTGACACTTAGATGCCCACTATATCTTCTTTCAGCTATAGACAGGGGTTAGCATGGGCACTGTGACCGGTCTGCGGCTATGCTGCCCCATACATATCAAGCTGCAATGCACTGTGTTCTGACACACCTCTCTCTAGGCCAGCATTACGGTTTTTAGAAATTTGTGCAACAGTAGCACTTCTGTGGGGTCAGACCAGTTGGATTAGCCTTTACTTTCCATGCGCATCAGTATGCCATGGGCAACCCATGACCCTATCACCAGTTTACTGGTTGTCCTTCCTTGGAACACTTTTGGTAGGTACTAACTGCGCGCGTACTAGAACACACCACAAGACCTGCTGTTTTGGAGATGCTCTGACCTAGTCATCTAGCCATCTCAATTGGGCCCTTATCAAAGCTACTAACATCTTTATGCTTATCCATTTGTCCAGCTTCCAACACAAGAGCTTCAAGAACTGACTGTTCACTTGTTGCCTAATATATCCCACCCTTTGACAGCTGCCAATGTAAGATAATCATTGTTGCTGATTGGTGTATTATATTCTCACAACAACAACAACATTTAATTATATAGCACATTTTCATACAAACAGTAGCTCAAAGTCCATCCATCCATCCATCCATCCATCCATCCAGTTCAAAGTGCTTTACATAATAAAGAATAGAAAAATAAAAGACACAATAAGAAAACAAAATAAATCAACATTAATTAACATCGAATAAGAGTAAGGTCCAATGGCCAGGGGGGACAGAAAAACAAAAAACTCCAGGACGGCTGGAGAAAAAATAAAATTTGTAGGGATTCCAGACCATGAGACCACCCAGTCCCTCTGGGCATTCTACCTAACATAAATGAAACAGTCCTTCTTTGGATTTAGGGTTCTCACGGAAGGGCTTGACTTAAGATGGTCACGTGAGAGTTCTGCCTTTAATCCATCCATCATTGTTGGAGCATCATGAAGCTTTGAGTAGGTGGAGGTGGCGAGGCCACCACCACAAAGAAACCGGAAAAAGAAACAGAAAAGAGAGTAGGGGTCAGTATGGATTTTTAGAGCCACCATGAATAGTTATTATGAAGAATTGAACATATAGAGTATCAGGATTAAGTTAAATTGAAGTTATAAAAAGGCCGTGTTAAAGTAATGTGCTTTCAGCAGTGTTTTAAAGTGTCTACTGTATCAGCTCAGGAATTCCTATTGGCAGGCTATTCCAGATTTTAGGTGCATAGCAGCAGAAGGCACGCTTCACCACTTCTTTTGAGTTTTGTTCTTGGAATTCTAAGGAGACACTCATTTGAGGATCTGAGGTTACGATTTGGAATATAAGGTGTCAGACATTCCGATATATATGATGGGGCTTGAGATTATTTAAGGCTTTATAAAACCATAAGCAGAATTTTAAAGTCAATCCTGAATGACACAGGTAACCAGTGTAGTGATATTAAAACTGGAGAAATGTGTTCGGATTTTTCCTAGTTAGGATTCTAGTTGCAAACGATTTTATGTCTTTTGGGTAGTCCTGAGAGGAGTGCGTTACAGTAATCTAGTCTACTGAAAACAAACGCGTGAACTAATTTCTCAGCATCTTTCAGTGCTATAAGAGGTCTAACTTACTTATGTTTCTTAAGTGAAAAATGCTGTCCTAATGATCTGATTAATATGCATTTAAAAATTCAGATTACAGTCAACAATTACCCCTAAGCTTTTTACCTCCGCCTTGACTTTTTAATCCTAATGTATCCAGTTTATTTCTAATAGCTTCATTGTATCCATTATTGCTAATCACTAAGATTTCAGTTTTCTCTTTATTCAACTTGAGAAAGTTACTATTCATCCATTCTGAGATACAAGTCAGACATTGTGTTAGTGAATCAATAGAATCGGGGTCATCAGGTGCTATTGATAAATACAGCTGTGTGTCATCAGCATAGCTGTGGTAACTCACATTGTGCCCTGAGATAATCTGACCTAACGGAAGCATGTAGATTGAGAATAACAGCGGACCCAGGATAGAGCCTTGTGGAACACCATATTGGATATCATGTGTCTTCGAGTTGTAATTCCTACAACTAACAAAAAATGTTCTCCCTGTCAGGTAGGATTCAAACCAATTTAAGACATTGCCAGAGAGGCCCCTCTGTCTGCATTCACTCGCAAATCATTTACTACTTTAACGAGTGCAGTTTCTGTGCTGTGATTTGTTCTAAAACCCGACTGAAATTCATCAAGAATAGCATGTTTATTGAGGTGGTCATTTAACTGCATAATGACTGCCTTCTCCAGAACTTTACTTAAGAAAGGCAGGTTGAGATGGGTCTAAAATTTTCAAGAGCCGAGGGTCAAGATTATGTTTCTTAAGAAGGGTTTAACTACAGCAGTCTTAAGACAGTCTGGGAAGACCCCCGTATCTAATGATGAATTTACTATGTCCAGAACATTATCAATTAGCACGCCTGATACTTTTGTAAAACCTTGTTGGTATTGGATCAAGGATTCAGGTGGAGGATTTTAATTGAGAGATTATTTTTTGTAAATCAGGTAAATCTATCCTAGTGAAAGAGTTTAATTTGTTTATAACAGGATGCTGGGGTTTAGGAGGATCCTTAGTGTTGGAGGGATATACTATGTTATTTTTAATATCATTAATTTTTGACTGAAAAATACAGCGATAGCCTCACAGGTTTTACTGGAAGAACTTTGGAGGCATTCCTTTGAGTTACCTGGGTTTAGTAGGTGATCAATTGTAGAAAATAAGACTCTGGAATTACTAGCATTGTTATTTATAATCTTGGAGAAATAAGAGCGTCTCTCAAGGTGGACTGTGTTATTGTATTCTTTTTATTTTGACTTTTAATATTTCATGGTGGATAGTAAGTTTAGTCTTTTGTCCATTGAGGCTCAGCTCATGCATGTTCTCTTTAAATCAGACACTCTTTGGGTATTCCATGGTATAACAATGCTAGGAGATTTTTTTTTGTCTTTTCAGGTTTTAACTATGTCAACAGCAGCTCTCACTTTAGTATTAAATCTTTCTACCTTACTATTTACATTATCCTCACTATTATAGTTGGCACTATAAAACGGACTGATTGCTTAGAATGTTTGTAAGTTTTAAAGCTCTGATGAGTCAAAGAAGCGTTTTTTAACAATATGCTTCTCATGAGTGTTTTTTATCATTATTTCTATATTAAAAAGTAGAAGAAAATGGTCTGATAGACCAATATCAATGATCTGTTTTATATCAACTTTCAGTCCTTTAGTAATCACTAAGTCTAATGTATGACCTGCTTTATGTGTAGGCTGATTTCACGAGCTGTCTCAAATCAAAAGAATCCAGAAGGTTCATAAATTCTTTTACTTTTAGATCACACTGATTATCTATATGAAAATTAAAGTCGCCAACTATTAGGAGTGTGTCATAGTTAGTAATTAAAATTGACATTAAGTCAGAGAATTCCTCAAAAAAAGATGCGTTATATTTAGGAGGTCTATACACAGATAATACTAGAACTTGAGAATCTCCATGAACAACAACGGTGAGATACTCAAAGGACTCACAATACAATCAAAGTTGAAATTTTAATTTACTTTACATCTTTTAGTACAAAGTAATACATTTCTATACATATTTAAAGTTTTGAAGACAAATTAAGTTTAATACTATCATGTGCACAACATTAAAAGATTGCTATGCCCCACTAAAAGGTTACACAGATTTCTCATTAAATTTCTAATTGATGTTTGAATTGACCATAATGTTCTTGTTCTTTGTTCCATAAGCAATTAAATAGATTGATAGAGTATCTAGATCAGGCAAAAGTGACAATTTCTTTAATTGTATTTTATAACAGAGGGTAACATTTGAAGATTTCACAGGTACGGGCAATATTAATTTGTAGAATGAGGAGAAAGAGGTGTCTAGTCCATTGGCTTATGCAGGCTATTCAGATTATCCAAAGTATCTGAAAGATTGATCATTTACGATGAAATCATTTTCAGCTTCTTGTCTTGTAGCTTGGAGCATGCAGTAGGGATAAGATGCTTCCAGCTATCTCGATAAGGTAAATTACAATACGATTGTAGCAGTGCTACCATTAGTTAGAACTGCATCTCCCAGCAGTCCTTGCAGGAACTTTTGGGGTCAAAGGTGGCCAGAGGGGTTTAAAAGGAGGGCAAGGGTCGAAGAGGAGAAAAAGTTTGTTTTGGTCGTTTTGTGTTGGTATTTAACTGTTGAACTGCCTGTCGTTGTTCGCCAATATATCGTGTCCTGGATTGCATTGTTTGTTGGGGTCTGGATATCATTTGTCTACCTGTGTACTGTTACTGAGGACGCGTTGTCTGGATTCATTGGCTTTCACGGAAGAAAGAGCGCTCCTGAACCTACTTCAGCAACTACCGGTAGGACTGTGTTTTTCCATTTCCCTCGCTTCATTCAAATCACTGGACATAACTTCACCGCTGATTATTTCATACATGGACTTTACTGCGTGTTTGTCGTGTTTACTTGTTAAATGTAATATCGCCGAAGGGATCGGGGTGGTATTGTTGTTTCAATTAGTTAATTTAATTTTCATTATACTTTTTTTTTATCGTTTAAGTTCCCCAGCATGTTTTCTTCTTTGTTTCTGTAGTGTGTGCGTGTGTGTGTGTCGTCCAAGGCTGGGGTTGTCCCTGGTAATCCTCCAGTAAAATAAATAAATCACCGCACGCACCGACGGCGGCTTCTGTCCGCTACAGATTTTGGCGAGCCGGGTAGGAGTCAGGGTTATTTACTTACACCTTCTAGTGCGACTTCACTAACACCCTTTCAGAAGCATGTCTGTTGTAAGCGCAGTGCAGGCTTACTAACTTGAACTTAATGAACCGCTGGTTGATGTCCGCTGCCTAGGTCGCCACGCTATGGTCAGAGCCCCTCTCGAGGAGGAGTTGAGCCTGCTGGATACCCTATGTGTCTCCAGTCCGGAGCAGCCCGAGATAGGCGAGGGACAGCTTCTGCAAGACCTGACTTTCGCCTAGAACAGCTAGAGACGCTGGTTGATGACATCTCCCGCAGTTTTCTGAATCGTGATGAAACTGTCCATGACCTTATTGATGCCACGGCCGCCCCAGTTTCCGGAGAGGCGGTTGTGAGGGTGCAGCGTCTTGAGCAGTCCTTCTGAAGTGTGTGTAGCCTGGAAGCCAATATGAGAGAGAAGATCAGGAGGCAGGTGCAAGAGGCTGGCGTGCCCTCACGTAGCCACTGGGGCAGTCGACTCCTGTAGCGAGTGAGGAACAACTGGGGACAGTTGGCCCTGTCTGTTGCTGCCGGATGGAGTTTCCAAAGCTGGCCCCTCAGTGTGCACCACGGGCATTGTGCGACTTTGTAGAGGAGGTCGACATGTTCGTGAAGCCGAGCCAGGGGATTCCTGAACAAGGCACTCAGTGGGCCGCACGCTCTTGGTGGTTTGCTGAGCGGCACAAGTGAAACTCCTGGGCGGAGTTTCGCGCTGCTTTCCTGAACGCAGTTCCATCCATCCATTTTTCCAACACGCTGAATCCGCTCCTCTCTGGCGAATACCAGCGCTGTTGGAAGAAAAGCCTCGACCTTTGTGCAAAACCATCGCAGAGCCTCCGGAATTTCTTTGAATTCCGTCGTTGTGTCTGAAGTGGCGATCTGACATGCGTGAGGAAGAGATATTGCGACGTGTCCTTGATGCATGTGACCTCGGGTGGCCGCTACCTGAGGGGGTCAGTGAAATCGGTCGATGAGTTGAAGGTGGGGTCCTGAGTGGAAAAGGATTGGGCGGCTATCGGGCTTAGTGGGTCTCGAAGGGTCCCGATCTCGAGATGTCCCTGTCCGAAACCACGAGGGGAAAACCCCTTAGTGGATCCCCGGGCCAATCTCACCCTGGTGCAAGCCTCCTTGCCCCTCTTAGTGGTGCCCATACAATTGCGGGGTGTCACTGGAGAGGTGGTCGTAGATACAGGAGCACTTATACCCTTATGAAATACAGCTTGTAAGAAAAGCTTAAAGTGCCTCATGAGCAGTTAAGGGAAAGTGCAAAAGTAAAATTCTTTCTTGCGGATGGAAGGGCGCACGGGGCAAAGGGCAGGGTTCCTATGAGGTTCTACTTACATGAGACACAATGGGAGACAGACGTTTACATCCTGGAAGATGTCCACCTGTCAATGCCCTTGTTACTGGGAATGGACTCTCTTGTGTCGGTAGGTCTTACCATCCATCTGTCGCGGCTGGAGTATGAGTTGCCGGGGGGTGGAGTCCATCGGTTTGGGACGAAGGCTCAAAGTAATCTGGTTTGCCTAACTTGTGTATTACCTCACGAGTTGGTGGACGAGCCCAGTCCAGTAGAGAAGGCTATTCTTGAACGGCCGAGCTCGCTCAGCCGCTGCTTAGGAGGTGGCACTCTGTGTGGGCGGACAAATTGGGTCGGACTGAGGTGGTGTGTCACCACATTCACACAGTCGACCCTGTCCCTGTTTGGTCACAGAGCTTACAGAGTGTCGCCTGAAAAGAGGAATAATCAAGGAGTGGGTCGACCAGATGTTGGCGGATAGGGTCATTGAGCCTTCCACCTCGCCTTTGGGCTAGCCCTGTGGTGCTTGTTCAGAAGGCGAAGGGACCTACCGATTCTGTGTTGACTATCGGGAGCTGAACAAGAAGACCTTAGAGGACGCTACCCCCATGCCCCTCATTCATGACATCTTGGAGCCCTTTGCATGGGGCAGTGGTTTTCAGCTCCCTTTGATCTGAAGTCCGGGGTATTGGCAGGTGAGGATGGGGAAAAGTAGTATGGAGAAGACTGCCGTCATCACCCCGGAGGGGTTGTTCCAGTTTCGGGTGATGCCCTTTGGACTTAAAAACGCTGGGGTGTCATTCCAACAGCTAATGGAGCAGGTCCTCCGGGGACTCATTGGAAAGACCTGTTTTGTGTATATTGATGACCTCATCGTATTCTCCCCATCTGTCTCACATCTGAAGGACCCTGAACCACATCTTCCAGTGACTGCAGAAGGCTCATCTGTCACTCTACACCAAGAAGTGTAGATTTCTACAGGACCATCTGAACTTCCTCGGCCATGTGGTGTCCGGCAGGCGGGTCCGGTAGACCTAAAAAATTAAGTCCATCTTGGACTACCCAGCCCCAGGATGTAAAGTCTCCAGCCTTCCTGGGGATGGCTGGATGGTTCCACAAATTTGTGCATGGGTTTGCCGACATTCGCCCTTTGTTCCAGCTGCTGAGGAAGGGATCCCTTGGGAGTGGTCACCAGATGTCAGGACTCCTTTGAAAGACTCAAACAGGCATTGATATCACCTCCAGTCCTGGCACAGCCTGATCCCAAATTAACCTTTTCAGGTCCACACAGAGCCAAGGTGACCTCTGGCTCGGCCGTTCTTGCTCAAACAAATGAGGAGAGGAGAGAGTGGTGGCTATGCTTCACAGTCACTGAAGAGGCCGGTATAATTCCACCACCGAGAAGGAATGCCTCGCTGTCGGGGTGGGCCGTGGAAAAGTGGCGTCACTTCCCGGAGGGACATCCTTTGAAGTCTACACCGACCATAAGGCTCTGACCTGGGCATTCAATTGCTTGAAGACCACGTCTAGGCTAACAAGGTGGGTTTTGCGTCCAACAGTTCACGTTCAGGGTGTGCTATCAGAAGGGTTGTGCTAATGTGATGCCCGATGCCTTATCCGGGTGCACGAGCCCGCCGATGGTATGTCGGTATTGGTCTCTAACCGTGGTCTGATCTTCCCTGAACATGCAGGAAATCGTTCAACCTCAAGCAGCCAGTCCTGTATGTCAGGGTTGAGAGAGGGCGCAGGGGAGGCCTGACGCATACATTATAAAGGGAACTACAAGGGCACTCTATCGCTGTGTTCCAACAAAAGATTGGGGTTACCATTATCAGTTGGTAGTGCCGAGAATGCGGCCGTTCCTACAGTATTACCATGACAGCCCGATCGGTGGTCACCTTGGACGTCTAAGACACTGTTTAAAATCTTGGAGGTGGCATGGTGGCCGACGATATGCAAAACGTCTGGTCCCATGTCCAGACTTGACCACCTGTCAGCAATACAAAACCCCACCTGGTCTCCCCTCAGGACAGGTCCAGCCAGTAACTATCACTACCCCGGGAGGGGCCTAGGCGTGGACCTAATGGGACCATTACCCACTAGTAGGACCAGAAGACCTACCTGATGGGTGGTTGTGGACTATTTTACCGATGGGTGGAGCTATTCCCTATGGCTAATGCCACAGCCAAGAAGATATGTTTACCACCTCAGAGGCCGAAGAATTTTGGAAGCAATGAGGGTGGTTCACCTGAAGACAACAGCGTACCATCCCCAATCTAATCGCACTGGCTGGGTGAACGGACCACAAGACAATGATTGCATCCTTCGTCGGAGACCATCATGGAATGGACAAAGTGGCTGCCTGAGCTGCGTTGCGATGTTACTGGCAGGTGCACAGGGTTGAGGTGAGACCCCTGCATTGTTAGCTTTAGGCAGACAGCAAAGCGGTCCACTAGAGAGGATAATTAATCATAAACCACCCAATCCAGACACCTCAATACATGATCATTTCCAAACACTACAACTTATCACACAGCGGGTAAAGGAGAGGATGGTGAGGTCCCAGTCCAGACAATCTCAATGCGTACAACCGAGACATAAGCCTGTGCAATTCTCAGTTGGGGAGAAAGTCTGGATCAGGACTCATCCCCTCTCCAAAGCCTCCGATAAATTCACAGCTAAACTGGCTCCGAAGTGGTTCGGGCCGGTAACTATAGTCCAAGAAAGGACTAGTGACCTGTCGTGATTAGAGTGGAGATTGCCGGGGACGAAGAAAGTAGACACTGTTAACATGGCTAACCTCAAGCCTTGGTTCAACCCTTACACCACGGCCTGGGGAGGGGATTGTAGCAGTGCTACCATTAGTTAGAACTGCATGTCCCAGCAGTCCTTGCAGGGGCTGTTGGGGTCAAAAGGTGGCCAGAGGGGTTTAAAAGGAGGGCAGGGGTCGAAGAGGAGAAAAAGTTTGTTTTGGTCATTTTGTGCTGGTATTTAACTGTTGAACTGCCTGTTGCTGTCTGCCATATATATCGTGTCCTGGATTGTATTGTTTGTTGGGGTCTGGATATCATTTATCTACCTGTGTACTGTTACTGAGGGCGTTGTCTGGATTCATTGGCTTTCACAGGAGAAAGAGCGCTCCTGAACCTACTTCAGCAACTACCGGTAGGACTGTTTTTTCCATTTCGCTCGCTTCATTCAAATCACTGGACATAACTTCACCGCTGATTATTTTATACATGGACTTTACTCGCGTGTTTGTCGTGTTTACTTGTTAAATGTAATATCCGCCGAAGGGATCGGGGTGGTATTGTGTCAATTAGTTAATTTAATTTTCATTATACTTTTTTTATTGTTTAAGTTCCCAGCGTGTTTTCTTCTTTGTCTCTGTAGTGTGTGTGTGTGTGTGTGTGTGTGTGTGTGTGTGTCTCCGTGCCAAGGCTGGGGTTGTCCCTGGTAATCCTCCAGTAAAATAAATAAATCACCCGTCCGCAACGGCGGTGTGAATCTTAGCGCTTCTGTCCGCTACACCTTTGTGTTTAGTATTTGCAAGAGGTGAATATTTCAAAGTATATGGTGGCACAGAGAATAGCACTTTTAGCTATTCCTAAAATAAGAGAGTTTTCTAGGGAAAAAAAAGTTTTGTTTCTTTTTGTACTTGTTCTCCAAAGTCACATTATACTTTCAGTCTGATGTGCCTGGAAAATGCAAAATTTTCCCCATATGTTTTCTCAAAACAATAACTGATTAAGTTTACACAAGACAAATGGCTTTCTAAGCATCCACGTTCTTTACAAACTGTAGTGGCACATTAAAGAAAGTGAACTGGACTGGTGTTATATTAAAGCAGTCATATGTCACATGGCTGTGTGCCCTCTCATGCTTAATGACTACTTTGTAATGACAGCTGATGGAATAATTGTGTGGCAAAATAATTGAGCGAGACTTTATAATACCCTTGCCATTTTGCACTGTGAAGAAAGGTGTGAAATTTCTTTGTATCTGGTTTTATAGTAGACTAAAAGTAGCTAAGTTTTTGCTACCAACATTCACCTCATTAGATTGTATTTTAAGATTAACGGACTACGCTAAAAGCACAATCATTTTTTCCCACAAGGATTATGTAGCTGTTGGCAGTGATCCTCAGTATTTCTTCGTAGAAGACCCAATCATGATATTTCTCAGAAGGAATACTATATAGTGGATGGTTTTCTTTTTGCAACTCAACTCCCCGTCTATTTATCAACCAACGCGTTTCACAGTTATGTTTGCAGAAGCATAGACAAGGAGTTGTTTCCGAATTAGTCAATGGGAGCTGAAAAGTTGACGCCCACAAATAACAAATTCAAGCCAACTGCCCTGAATTCTTTTCAAATCATTTTTATTTTCTGTTCAAGAAGCAGAACATGACTATGGTTGTACTACTCCAGTCAATTAAATAATAAGAACATAACAGATACTACTATTTACTTCAAAAATTAATGCAAAAAACAAACAAATAAAAATTATTATTCAAATAAAAATTTAAAAACAACTACCCCCACACCATATCACATTTTAAATATAATTTTTAAAAATGACCGCCAAAATTTATAACATTAATTACTAGTTTGAAATGCTTATTTTAAAGTTAAATTAATAAATAATTGCAAAGTGTTACAAAAAAAAAATTGTGTTTATAAAAAAGTTAATAGATCAGGAGGGATTGTGATACCAAGGCTGTCTGACAGGTATTTTAAAAATTTTTTGTCCATAATGATTTTAATTTGGTACACACCCAAAACATGTGGCTCAGTGAAGCTGTGGCTCGATTTGCAACATTTTGCAGGTTGGATCTTGCTCTGGAAACATTTTGGACAATTTTAAACGAGAGAGATGTGCTCAATGAAAGATTTTTAAGTTGAATGATTGTATGCTTTGCACATATGGGACTAGAGTGAATTCTGTACATTGCTGCCTTCCACTCTGTTTCTGAAATGTCGAAAGTAAGAGATACTTTTCCCATAATACTCTGGAATATCTTTAAAAGGAAGGGACTTTAAAATGTTTTTCTATATTATAGAAATGCTGTCTGATTCCCCAAGACTGATCAATATCTCTCATGGAATAAAAATAGGTGGGAGGTGACGAAAACTGGGCAGATTTCGTTTAGCACCTCTCCCACTGTTTCCTTGGATTATTGAAGGGTAGATTCTTTGAAATATTTTTACATACTGTTAAAATGCTAACTAAGCCTTCAAACAAAAGAGGCATAAACCAACAAGTACTGCCTCTGGGATAAATATGGGTAAGAGGTATGGACAACTACAGTAAGTTTCTTTTCACAAAATTTCTAAATTGTACATAAAAAAAAGTTTCTATTTGGAAATTTTAATAAAGCGTAATTGTTAAAAGATGCAAATAAATTGTCTTTATTTTTAAAAAAAATCTTATTCCTATTTTTATAGGTTAAATACTGAGCAACTTTGAAAAGGTTGAAAAAGGTGATTATAGTTTATAGGAGAAACAGATTAGAAGTTCTCCACTTTAAAATGCATTCTACTTTGGTTCCACATTTACATAATTGGTGTGTGGTGATGCAGGTTGGGAGTTTGTCAGTGTGTAGGATTTTACAATAAAAACAATGCAACTAAGGCTCTGTGGTTGCATGCATGGATTAGAAACTGGGCTGGAGTGGATTCTTTGGTGCGTAGGTGAGCTGAGGGCCTGCTTAGGTCAGCTGTTTAACAACAATTTTCTGTAATCTGGTTACCATGTCCACTGGTGTACAGTATGTAAAGGGAGCCTGAATAGGTTATGATGAGACTGGTAAAAAAACAAACAAGGCGAAGAGAGAAATGACCTGGATTAGCCGATACAGAAGCCTGGAAGGCATGGTGGTCAGGAGTTTACTTTGTGTGCAGTGAGTGGACAGTGCTCGGAGTACAGGGTCACTCCTGTTGAGTTCTCAAGGAGCAAAAGCGACAAACCACTATGAACGGGCTCCCCCACTGAAGGCTGAGGATTGATGGCAGGAGAAAGGAGCAGAGCTCAAAGGGTCCTAATGAATGCTGAGAGATAGCTGCAAAGACATGAGTCACTTTAAATGTTGACAGTACATGCTGGTGTCTCAGCATCCAGCTGAGCATAACTTATAGATGAGCTCAGGCTGAGAGGATGAAGAGTGGTGGTGAGGCTGTTTTATGTATTTGATAGTTTTTAAGTCAAACACAAAAACAAAAATGTGTAAGTTTTTTAGTGCTTCTGTTTGACATGTGTTACAATTGTGAAATGAAATACACAACAAAACCAGGCTAGTTCACTAATCCTGCACATTCTTCTAAATAGATTGGTAATTTTTAACTCAAAGGACTACAAGCCAAAAGGCACCTGCTAACTAAGCATATGAAGTGCAAACTTAAACACATTTAACAGACATACCAAGAGAACACCTTAACAACACTCAGAAAATTAACAAAATTTTACAGTTTACAACTGTTGGTAGAACCTTATTAGGTCCATAACACGATAAACTAATTCTGATTTTTGGATCTTTAAATGATTGTTTAATAATCTTTATAATACTACCAAATACTGATCACAAACTTCCTGATTTTTTGATTTAACAATGGATTTTTATATCAAGTGATTTCTGATTGCATAGAGGAAGGGCTGATTGAACAGTTGGTGGTTCTGAGTGTGATTACATCTTGCCTGAAGAAGGGGCCTGAATTTCTTCGAAAGGTTGCATATTGTAATGTTTTTTAGTTAGTCACTAAAAGGTGTAATTTTGCTTGATTTCTCATTGCATCCATAATGGTTAACATGGTACAACGGCCAGGGTGTTGAAGAAAGACAATTTCCTGGTCCTGTTGAACTCTGATAGTGATCTCCGTGTAATCCGCCGTGACTTGCTATGGCCGATTCCCTACACAAAGACGGGCCAGGTGAACATTCGTTGTGTTCATGGACATGGGTTTTTTTAACCATGTCCTGTTCGGCTGTGAAGCAATCAGAATTGATGTCTGAATGCTGGCGACTAGCCTTACAGTTTTTCTCTCAGGTGGAGCGTTACAGCTTCTGCTGACGTCACACCTGATACCAAAACTTTATTAAAAATATTTTTAGATGTTTTAAGATTCGAACCGGACACGGAGACAAAAGTGAAAGAAAAGAAGAGAGAGGAAGAGATGGAGGTAAAGGGGAAGGGGGTTTCGTATAGAATAAACAATAAATGAACCAGAATCCGCTTCTAGACCTGCAGAAAGAGGGGGGAAACCACAAGACAAAAACATTGCTGCATCAGCTACATGAAGATATATAAAAGTAAAAATGTTTGCTGACAATCATACAGTAATTATTACTAAGGCATTTAGGGCCACCACAACCTTAGATCATGTGCTGAAGATGTCCAAGTCATACTTATGAAATCACCATGTGAGCACCTGTGTGTGCGACGCTTGTATGTGTAAGGTTTCTCTATAGGAGCATCCAATAGTGAGTGTGAAGGGCCACAGACCTGCCCCCAAAATGCGGGAAAGATGGAGGGAGTTCCAAGCCCAGAGATCCAGAGGTCACCCCAGAGCATGGAGACCCCAGGGAGGCCGTCACCAGAGAAGCCCCAACCCCCCTCGAGAGGCGCAGAGGATCACCCCGGGGGCCACAACCAGCAGCCGGCAGAGTCCCGGGAGATATCAACGGCAAGCCCTCAGGCCCGCCCGCGCGCTCCCCGAGTCGGCCGGGCCCGAACCCAGCAGCCAGGGACCCAAGGGCGACCCACCCGCCGAGGATCCAACAGAGCCCAGGGAACCAGATCCCACCAGGCAGCCACCGGGAGCGACCAGACAGATGCTTAAGGCAGGGGGAGGGTAGGCAAAGATGTTGTAGTATTGCCAGATGTCCCAGGAGAGAGAGGTCCAAAACCCCACCTGACATATACAGTCACACACAAACACAGTCATACCCTCCCTCCCTCATGCTCTCACATACACATACAACCCAAGACTTACAAGGATGTACGCCAGACACCCATTCACACTCCCCACACACACCCTACTAACTCTGGTCCCGGTGCTGCCGTACCTGAGGTACAACTATTCCCGGACGCCAGAGTTAGCCCCGTTCCGCAGGGGTAATAGTGAGCAGGCACCCCCGTCCAACGCAGAGCAAAGCAACCCACCACTCCAGACCACAGGCAGACGGCCAGCTCCCACTCCTAGCCTCCAGCCCCAGGCAGCTAACTGAGAACAGAGGTGTAATAAGACCTCTAGTCTCCCGCCTGCTCTAATGTAGTGTTGGTGTGTGCTGATAAGGTGCATTTTGTGGTTGGGGCGCGGGCAGTGCCGGCACCAGCTGATGCCAACACACAGCCCCACTTCCCCCCAAAAACTCTCCGTGACTAGGTGCAGTTTAAAATTGGAAGTGGGCACCGGCACTCGGAGTGAGGCTGAAATTTCCCCCCACCGGATGCCGTTGAGTGTGCCCACTCCCAAGGCCCTAAGTGTGCATTTGTGTGGAATGTTGTTTGTGGAAGTGTTTAATGTGCAAATAAAATTGGGGGGTAGGCTGCCACAGGACTGCGGAAATGGGATCCATACCCGCACCCCCTGACTTACCCACACCCCAAGGCCCTATGTGCATGTTTGTGTGATGATGTGAAGGAGCAGGAGGAGGGAAATGTCTGAGGATGGGGAGGAACGGCTGAGGGGCCTGAGCCCTCCAGGAGCCAGCTCCCCTACTGGCCCCAATAGGCACCTCCGTTCCCAAAATCCACCCGGGCACGGAGGCCCCAGCCTATCTAGCCATGGCCCGAAGCAGCAGCATCACAGAGCCCCACGGAGTCTGAGGCCACCAACCCACACCACCCCAGCAGAATATTTACTCCCATCCCCACATTTACTCAACATTCAGATTAAGTAAGACATAAGACACCCAGGATAAAGCTGGATCCTCTCTCCCTCCCCCCCATGGTGGAACTGCCGCGTGATCCGGCCCTCTTCCCGGCAGCGTACATGCCAGGACCCAATCCCCAAGGCCCCACCCATATCCCCATCCGGGGACGGCCGCCCCCAAACCCTAAGCCACCAGGCCCACACCCAGACCGACCCAGGGGCATTGCAGCCACCGTCAAGACCCCTCTAAGAAGGCCCCACACACAACCACCAGAAGCCCACCCCCCGAGGTAACCCAAGCACCACCAGAGTCGGGCAGCAGCCCCCCAGCCCAAGACCCCCCTAGTGAACCCACCCCAGGGATCCTCCAGATACTCCAAGCTCAGACTCTCCACCACATCAACCACAGCACAGCACAGGACCATATCAATGACCCTCCATCATCGCTATGTGATGGAACCGATCAAAGGAGCCCAGAGAGATTGATTTGAAGTGGAGGCAGAGGCTGTCTCAAGTGTAATATGATCCAATAAAAGATTTCTATACTGGTTAATGCAAAGATTATCTTTGTTTTTCCAGTTTATGAGGATAGTTTTCTTAGCGATGCATATGGCAGTGAGAACCACGTGAACCAAATTTGTTTCAATCGGGACATCCTCTAGGTTCCCCAGCAAGCAAAATGAGGGGGAAGTTGGGATATCACATTTCAGACACTTTGACAGGTCTTCACATACTCTATACCAGAATCCCTGAACAGGTGGACATGACCACAGTGCGTGGATATAACTGTCACAAATCCCATCCTGAACATCCATGACCTGTATAGTTTACTCTGTGTAGAATTTTGTGTTGAATTAATTGTAAATTGGGGTTTCTGATCGTTTTAAAAGTTTTTAAACAGGTTTGGGACCAGAAAGTCTGATCAAAGCTAACTAATAGATCCTCCTCCCATTTGCCTATAGGAATTGCTATTGTATCATCTATTTTGGTCAATGTTTTATATACTTTAGACAGTAATTTGGGGTGTTTGAGATTACAGAAGTCTTAATACCCTTGATGGTGTTTGTAATTCTACTTTATTAAGCTTAAATTTTTCTTTAACTACTGATTTAATTTGGAGATATTCTAAAATCTATTCTTGTCTATCCCAAATTGGGAGACTATTCTGTTAAATGGAATGAAATCCAATCCTTCAACTATGTGTTCCATGTATAGAATTCCTTTACTTTTCCAGTATGGGAGGTTCATCATTTTATTGTTTTGCAATATGTCAGGATTATTCCAGATGGGTGTGCCTGCATGGAATTAGTGAAGACTCTGTCATTTTAGATATTCCCACCATGCTGTCAGTGAGGTACTGATATTAATACTTTTAAAGCTTTCATGCTTTCTTATTTTTGAGCTAATAAACGGTAGGTCCGAAAGCTCTATAGTATTGCAAAGTGTCTGTTCTACATCTAACCAGGACTCATCCAGCGGGTTATGTTGTAACCATCTTGGTATATATTGGAGCCTGTTGGTTAAGAAATAATGATAGAAGTTGGGTAGATCCAGCCCTCCTCTATCTTTGGTCTTCTGTAGTGTTTTTAAGCTAATTCGTGGAGGTTTATCCTTCCAAAGGAATTTAGTGATGGAGGAGTCAGGGATCTAAACCAATCAGATGATGGCTTGTTTGGGATCATAAAAAATAAAATTGATTTTTTAAAAACCATTTTTAAGGGGCCCACCCCCATAAGTGATATGGTAAGGCCATCAGAAAGATCATCTTCCATTTTCTTTAATAGGGGGTTTAGTTTAGTTAGATCTGCCAGCCTGGGGGGCATGTGCCCAGGTATGTAATTTTCCCCTGATTCAATTTTTATTGGGGAATTGACAAAAGAAATTAATTGGAAAAATTTTGGGGATTTTAAAACAGTTTTTGAAATCTGAAATCTTGAAGGGAGTTTATTAGTTAATTCCCTGGGGGAGAGGATTAGAATTTGAAGAAAAGTAACACGTCATCTGCATAAAGACTGATTTTATGTTCTATGTTCTTCCCTTTAACCTTTAATAACTGTAGTTTGCCGAATGTGCTGCTAGGTTCAATAAAGTAGCAAATAGGGAGGGAGAGGGGCATCCTGCCTGTCCCCCTCTGAAAACGAACTATCTGATGTTTGGTCATTTGTCCTGACGATGCTGTTGGTGAACTTTTATTTTTTAAAAGTTTATGGGGAAATTTCAAACCAAATTTATGCAAAATTGCAAATAAGAACTTCAGTTAACTCTATCAAAACCTTTCTGCATGAGATAATACTGGTTTCCATGTTTCGCATAAGAAAAGTCTATTAAGTTGGGTAATCTCGTGAATTTGTGGATGAATGTCTCCCCAAAAAAACCAGTTTGGTCTGGGTGTATTATGAAAAGGGGTTACCTTTCTAATCTTTTGCAAGGGCTTTAAAAATTTTTTTTCAGGTCACGAAAAAAATTGGGGGTAGCTGGTAGGAAATATAGGATCTTTTCCTGGTTTAACAGGGGGACTAAAGTTTAATTCATGTTTGGCTTAGTCTACCATTTTCTTCTATTTCCTCAATTCTGAAGAATTTGGAGCCAAAAATGATCCAAATTTTTTGTAGAACTCTGTAAACCCATCTGGACCTGGGGCCTTTATTGCCCTGGGAAAAGCTTCCCGAAGCTCATCTGATGTTAATGGCGAGTCCCGGACTTTCGGGTATCTGATAAATTTTGGAAGTATTATCCCGTCTAGAAACTCATTGATTTGTTATCTGATGGGGTTTAAACTGTGGTGAGTAAAAGGTTTTTTAAAATCTCTGAAAGTGTTTTTTCTTTTAGGACAAAATATATTCCCAGTTGAGTCTTTAACAGCAGAAAGGGTTTTCTTTTGTTTTTTTTTAACTGGTTCAAAATTCCTGATTTATTACTTTCAAAATTTTTTTTTGTAGTCTTTGTGCTAAAATTTTGTTTTTTTTCTTTTTAAATTCTAGTTTTCTTTTCGCGTTTTTTTGTAATTCTTCTTCGGGGGTGCCTCTAGGCTTAAGATTTCTTCTAATTCCTGAATACGGTTTTTTTCTATTTTTTTTTTATGTGATGAAGGAAAATTTTACCTCTCATCACTGCTTTCCCCCCTCCCAGAGAACAGATGCTGATGTTAGGAAGGTCATTGTGTTCAAATAAAAGCCCACCCTTTTTTTAATATTCCAAACCTTCATCTTTAAGCACGATTAAACCTCAGTTTTTACCTGATGGGATTGTTTTTATTTAACAGAGTTAAAGAAACGGGCATGATGCTGACAACTATAGGGTGTATCTCCGTGTCTGAAATCCCAAACCCAAAAATGAGCTGCTGATGAAAATAGTCCAAACGTGAGGAAATGATGAACGTGGAGAAAAAAGTATACTCTCGGCTGGGGTAAAAGATCCCCTGCATCACAAAGCCCATAATCACTCAATTCTGTTTGACAAGGGGGAATGCCAATTGCGCTGAGTCCCAGCTGTGAGCCTGTCTGAAGAATAATCCATCCAAAAAATTTAAAAATTTTATATGGACAGTCCAAGTGTTTGGATTAAAAAAAAATTATGAAAAAAATGGGGGTCATCTATGTTTGGACAGTATATGCTAACAATACATAAGCTTTGATTTTGTATAGATAGTTTTAGTATTATAAATTCCCTCTGGATCTGAGACTGTGTCAATACTGTGAAAATTTTTATTTTGTGTATTAAAAAAGCTAAAACCTTTTTTTTAAATTATAGGGGGAGAGAACAGTCTGGGAAAATCAGATGTTTTAAGTTC
The DNA here is from genome assembly GCF_016835505.1 of Polypterus senegalus. NCBI lineage: Eukaryota > Metazoa > Chordata > Cladistia > Polypteriformes > Polypteridae > Polypterus > Polypterus senegalus. Next base: position 51,057 of record NW_024381228.1, on the reverse strand, counting down.
ATTCAAAATGGGGCCTATGAGTCTCTTGTAATAAGACAACATTCCCGCAGTCTTTTTTAAAATGATCAAAATCTTTAACTTTCTCTCTAGACCGTTCTGCATTCCCAAATGAAAACCTTAGTGTACCCATTTGGGGGTTTTGTGTGTGTGTGTGATTAGCTAATGTATGGGCCCTTTATGTGGTAAGTTAAAAATAAATGTATAATTTAATCTGAAAAAAAATATAAAAAAAAAAGGCAAAAAAAAGTAAATAAAAAAAATTTATAAAATGCTAATAATAATAATATTATTAATGCTGAAAATAAATAAAAATGCTGATAATAATAGTGCTGATAATCCATCCATTTCTAACCAACTGAATCCAAACAGGGTCCGGGGGTCTGCTGGAGCCAATCCCAGCCAACACAGGGCACAAGGCAGGAACCAACCTGGGGAGGGGGGCAACCCCGGGTGCTGAAATTTATGATGATGATAATAATAAAAAATAATAATACTAATTTGATAATACCAATGCTGATAATAATGGACAAAATAAAAAATCAGACAGAACCGAGTGTTTGTGGTTGTATGATAAAATGTAATCTTATAATCTAGTGTTTGTATGCGCCCTTTGTGTGTGGCGGGTGGAAAATTTGATTGTGTCATGGGGTGTAAAGTTCCCGAAGCAGGTAAAAAAGGGGGAAAGGAAAAGGATAAAAGGGTTAAGAAAAAAAAAAAAAAAAAAGAAAAGGGAAGGGGGGGTGGGGAGAGAAAGGGGATCCCATCACCCAAACATGGGAAAAGCAGCTTTTTTTTTTATCAAATGCTCTACCCAGTGAATCCCCATAAGAATAATAAAATTGGCCTGATGTTGGGCAATAAAACCAGTCTGTCACCCGCTTGTAAGCCTGTTGTTGGTAGAGCTTGTCCAAGAAATGACAGCGGGTCCTTCTTGGATGTTTTTCGCTTGGGAACAGAACCCTGGGATCCAAAATTTCTTTAGGAAATTGATCTTTTCCGTGAAATTTTTCCTTTGAGCTCTTTCCTGGCTCAAAAAACCTTTTTTTTTAAAAAGCTCAAATTTGGCAATGGGGGGGAGACCTGCTGTTCTCTCTTGGGTCCAACTGTACCCGGGGAAAAGGGGATGTTTTTTCGTTTTTTGGGGGATCTTCATGGGTCTGGAGAAAAAATTTTATTGTTTGTTTGCAATCCTCCGGGTTTTTCCCCCCTGATTGCCCGGGGGGAACCTGAGGCGCTTCTCTTGGTACAGGTGTTTCCATGTTAGCTGCTGCTTTTCACCCCATGACAACAGACCAAACTTGATCAAAAAATTTTGTAAACTTTTCCCAAAATTTTTTTCACTTGCCTTCAGGTTGAGTGAGTTATACTTTCGGGTTAATTGCGTTGCAAATAAATTTGGCGAAATGTGTTTAATTGTTTAGATGTTTGCTAACAGCCCATCTCTAAAAAGCTGCCGAGAATCCCCGGGTCTTCCCGCCAGCCTTCTCTCTCCCAGCTTGCTCGGACATGTTAAAGAATATTTTTTCCCCTGAAATTTTGGGGTTTCAAGGGGACTATATATTAGATATTTCACCCCCCCTTTTAATGGGGGGGAGGTGCCCCCCCGTGTCCCAACCACCTGCTGAGCACCTCTGTCTGTAGTAGAGAGGGGGGTTGCGTGACAAGGCGGTCAAAAAGCGGCTTAGTTTAATCTGATTTGTCCCGTGAGGTAGGGAAAAAACCCTCTCCTGAGAGTCTGGGATATGGAGGACTCTTTTATCAGGGGCTTACCTTCAACCTCCCCGCAGCTACTGGCCTCAGGGAAACAATGGCTTTAGAAGGATGTGGGTCGGGGCCCGGGAAGCAGGGACTGATACTCCGACAGATTTAAAATCTGCAACGGGGCAGAGTCTAGACTTTGCATAAAAAGCAATTTCCCAAACGATGCTTTTATATCTTACTACATGGAGCCATAGGGGCTTGAATTTCAAAATACCACACTTTTTGATTAACGATTTCCTATATCGGGCGATTTCTGATTGCATAGAGAAGGGCTGATTAAACAGCTAGTGGTCTAGAGCGAGCATAGAGAACAGAGAAGACAAGGGATTGCATTTCAAAATGTTTTTATTGGCTGAATATAGGCTGAGATGGGAGTTTGCAGAGCCTGCCCCGACTGTCATGTTGTTTCGCTCATAGACCCACTAGGACCCCTCTTACCAATGCCTATTTTGGATGTCCCTTTTGAGAAGGTTGGTTGATTTTGTTGGCCCACTTCCCAAAAGTAAGAATGGTTATCAGTACATGCTCGTATTGGTTGATTATGCAACAAGGTACCCAGAGGTGGCCACTCTGTGAAAGGCCAACACCCAAGCTGTTTCTAAGGCTTTCAGAAATATTTATGCATATAGGCATTCCTCGTAAGATTTTAACTGACCAGGGTATGCCTTTCACTTCATGCATCATGAAGCAGCTGTGAGAACCTTGCAATTAAGCAATTGAGCACCACTGTTTATTATCCATAGACGAATGGCCTGGCTGAATGATTTAACAAGACTTTAAAACAGATGATTTGGTAGGTGGCCCATGACAACCTGACCTTCTGGGACACCATGTTGCCTTCTTCATGTTTGCTGTTTGGGAGTTCCCTCCCCAGGAATCCACCAGCTTGGCCACCAACCACAAGGGATGTAGATATTTTTAGGAGGAATGGACAAGGTTCGAATGCAACTCACGGGGTGAGATTTGTTGATCGGGTCAGATTGCTCCAAGAACAGATTTCTAAATTGTTCTCTAATGCAGTAAAAACATCAGCAGCACAAATAGGTTATTACCTTGCAGCCATTTGCTTTGATGTCCGCCACTGTCCCAGTGATGTGTATGTCAACATTTACTTTCTCTCCAAGTCTGATGAGGCTAGGGGGATGTGAGATTTTGAGCTCTTTTGAGACCATCCCAAATATGCTGCTCACCAAAATGTAGTTGAAGCATCTGGTGAGGGTTGCTTTTCTGTGCCAAGACAGCGCAGGTTCACGGCACCCAAACAACTATAAGTTTACAGCCTCCCAACATAATACATCTGTTACCGCTCTTTTGAGACCCTCCACAACTGTGCTGCGGGCCCGAAAGATGGTTGCCTCATCTGTTGAGGGTTGCTTGTCCGTTGCAGAGGCAACAACAGGTTCACAGCACAACCAAGGCAAATGCAACTTCACAGCCTCCCCATGTAACACGTCTGTCAACCAATGGGGGGCGGGGAACATTCTAAAACGGCCACTGATATGGCCCCATCACTGCTTGTTTGCTGTTTCTGTGTATTGAAGTGGTAGCTGCCATTAGACTAAATACCCTGACTGTTCCTGTTTTGATTGGAATAAAGTTGGTTTTTTTGGGCTCAATGTTTCTCTCAGGTGCAAGACAGTGACTCCCGGGGTCAAAATATATATACAGTTTCTATAGACACTATGAATAGGTGTATGTGAAAACAATTGTGCTATTGTTTTTACACTCATTCATATGGAAGGAGTTCACAGTCAAATAAATGTGGTACATAGATGTTTTTCAAAACAGATTAATTTTAGTTTTCCATATTTGACTGATTTAAAAAAAAAAAAAAAAAAAGTAAAAAAGTGCATGTGGAAAGCACTGATGGAGAGCTAATGTTAGATATGTAATGAATTACTGCATGTCAAACCCATTCAATTTTACTTCAAGTCCATGCCACTGTTCAGCATGCAAAATTAGCTGAATATCTGAGAAGTACAATGTAACCTCCTACATAACTGACTGATGCTTTTTAAGAAAGACATTAAAGACAAAACAGAATGCCCTTGAGGTTTTCACTGTTTTTTTTATAAACTCTGTGTATTGATTTTGCTTGGTCAGTGTTTCATGCTATATTGTAAAAAGAATAAGATATGTAATCACTTTCATAACTTTTAGAAACCTTTGTTTTGTCATTCTGTACAGACATTTTAGTACAATTCTAGTACAGTGTACAATTATATGCTTTGTGAAATTAAATAACAGAATGTTCAACAAAATATGAAAGATATGAAAATCAGCAGTCAGAAATTTGTCAACTACTGTACTTAAATGTAAAAAAGGAAAGTTTTGTTTTCCTTTTACTTCAGTTCAAAATTAATCTTAGATTAAGTAGCTTAATTCCAAGGTAATACAGTATAGTAATTTCTGATCTTTGATGTGTGTCTTTCAAATTTAGAAGCTACGCTCCTTTGCTGTGACATTATATTGCCCTAATATTTTAATGGCAATATGGTGACCAGGAAGTACACTTGGTAATGTAAAAAATATTGTAATTTCCTAAGTTCTGAATTTAATTGTGTTATATGTGATAGGTAATGTTGAAAAGGCAATATATTTATGTGTTGTATCCCTTAATTAGTTGTCTTCCACCTTGGTTTATTGGTTGTTGTGGTTGGCCCGTGGTGAGTTGGAACTTGGCCAATCACGGGGCTTCACTTTGAACATTTAGATTAGTTTGGTGGCGTCTGAGCAGTAAAGTAGGAGCTTCGTTTAAATGTGAAAGTTTGCGTAATTGATTATAAAGTAAGTGGAATTCGTTTATCCTTAAAGTATATTGTTTATATGTTTACATTTGTAATTTGGATATATATATATATGTGTGTGTGTATATATATATATATATATATATATATATATATATATATATATATATATATATATATATATATATATATATATATTAGTACTGTTTCTAAATATTGACGTTTGAAGAAGTTAAAGTATAGTTGAACAGGCGCTATATGGAGTTTCTCACATTGGAATTGCGGTATTATCGTTTCCTTGTATATAATATGTATATCTATTAAGAATAATTACTTTTTAAGTTGAGTAAATGTTTTATTGTTTAACGTTCTAGTAATTTCCGATATTGATGTTATCTGGGGTGTAGTACGCCATCTACTGGATAAATGAAGTACCTGTTAAATGACTAATGTTAACATTGACAAACTGAAAAGAAACAAAGTGGGATAGCTAATTTATGTTTATTATTATTTATTTAGACCATATCTTCACATTGTAGAAGTTTGGAAGAATTTAATAAATAGAATTTGGACATCTTCATCCATCCCTGACCGGATGTGTGCAGTGGTTGTAATTTAATCCGAACCAACATAATTCTTCATTATAGGTAAGTTGTATTGTACAATATGCGATAATTATTTATATCATTTAGTTTCATTCCAGTCTTCTGTGGCATGTTTTGAGATTTCTGCATAAAAATAAGTAAAGATTGTAATAAGTAAAATTTATATCATTGATCATATAAAACTGAACAGTGTCTAGGGTATTTACAATTTTTCAGAAAATATTGTTAAGAGCCATTCCGCTGTAAGAGCCTACAGCCTTATGTAATAAATCTCTGCCACATTATAAACCTTTTGTAACTCAATGTGATGCCTATTGGCTATGTATTAAAGAGCTGCTCTTTGTATTGTTTTTCTGATAGCTATTTTACAACCAATATTACAAAATATGTGTATGACCGTCTAGGAATTCATGTAATAGTTAGAATTAAATAATATAATATTAAATAATAATATAGATTATAGAAATATGTGTGTGTTGTGCAGTTCCTACTGTTTGCTACTTGTTTATGAGGCAATGGCAATCTTTGCATCATCAGCTCAAACATTGGTGGTCTGTGCCCAGGCAAATTAATAGATAATTTCAATGAGATTTGATGAATGTAGAGGTGAAAATTCTTCTCTGTGATAAAACAATGAAAAGAGCTTTCCACTTTCATTTAGATTAACATCTAGCAGACTAGCATCTCAAAAACTGAGGCTGTGCTAAAATCAAGTTGCTGACTGTGTGGCATTTCAGACCAGAAGTCCAAATATGTACACATAGGTGGGTGAGCAGCCCAGTCATAAAACATGCCTTATAGACTCATCATATTCTGTCCAAGTTATCTGTCCATTATTTTTGTCTGGTATGTAATCCAGATTAACAAAAGCCACATATTATATTTTTGCAGTGCTTTCTCAGTGCACATGTATTGAGGATTTGTCTTGAAGTATGTTCAGCTGGGACTATTTGGCTACCAGTACAGGCATGATAAACCAAATATTAAAATGAGTTATTTGGATTCCAAATAGGTATCTAGCAGACAGCAGCATGCGGATGATGCTAAAAATAAATTACCTAATATTCTTATTTTTATAACTAGCAATTCCTGACTATGAATGCTATTACAGGGCAAGTTAAAAGTCAAGCCTGAACCCTGGTTTGAAGTTAAATATGCAAAATTGTTGACAATTCTGTCTGCTTTTATGTTACATGCCAGCTACCACAAAATGTGTTTTAAGTAGTGAGAAACAAGAATTATAGTAAAAAAAAGCAACAGAAGATGTTAGAAATGTATTATCTGTGTAGAATGCAATTTTGTAAAATGATGTGCTCTATGTTGTACTCTCACTGTTCCATATTATGAGGTTACCAAATGTAAAAATTATTTTACTCATGTTTTTTGCTGTATTAAACGTTTAACACAAATGTGTCACTTATTATATCAGATTATCTAGTTTATATGACATATGTTTTACCTATCTGTCATATATCATGATTATATGGCAAACGAAATACCAGGTATGCATGTTAAAAGTATTAGGCATTCATGTAAGAGACAGAAAAATGGATGGTAAGTTGAATGTACACACAGATATGGAAACAGGCAAGGAGTGTTCACATGGACATGAAGTTTTCTTATTCCTGTCTAATTATGCAATTTCTTTTTTTTTCAAAATTGTGAATAAAAATGATACAAAGAACATGTTGACTTTTCAATGTCCCAAGTTACTACTGCCTACCACATTGCTTGACTGCATATTCCATACATTAAGAATAACTTTATAAAGTCTGTGAAAAATGTATCGTTTAGAAATTTCCACCATCTAGAAAATGGCATTCTCTGACTCCCATAATATTTCTCTTTTAGTTGGTGGCCAGCACTGTGTCGACACTATTATCTTCCTGGCAGCATACAGCAAACAGTGTGCATGGTCGGGTCAGGTTGGGGAGCATGCACTGGTACAGCAAGTTGCTGCACCCTCCACATGACAAAATAGCTTGGGATCCCAGTTGGCAACCCCCAAGTCCCACTCCCCATAAATAGCCATCTATCTGCCACAGCAAGGTTTTATGTGGATGTGCCCTTGTCCTGGTCCAGCCACTCGGGTCCTCAATAATGCAAGCCTGATTACCCTTGTGGAACTGTGTCACATGGCCGTATTGATACTCCCTCACAATACCGGTAATGTGCCTCATTCAGGACTCTATGGGCAACCGCTCATTCAACACAAAGTCAAACCAGCAGTACCCAAGGATTCTCCGAAGAGACACAGTACCGTAGGAGTTCAGGTCACTGGATAGCATCCATGACTACACCAAGAGGTCATTTAAAGGCCTGGATCTAGCTTTTTTATCTAGGATCCTTGCAAGCCCAGACGCTCAGTCTCCTCACTCAGTCTCTCAAGATCACCGATCACAGCCTTCATTAACTCTGAAGATCACAGCATCTTCAGCAAAGTCATGATCAGTGAATCTTTCTTCACCAACAGACGCCTCACAGCCACTGGACCCCATGACCCCACCACCTCACCCAACACCCAGTCTCTGTAAGCTTTGAGCAGAGTAGGAACAAGAACACACCCCTGACGAACCCTGGAGTCAACTGAGAAAAAACGCAGAGGTTCTGTCTCCACTCTGCACAACACTCGCAGTACAGTGTGATATCCAGCATTTTTGGTGGGATCCTGTGAAGTCTCAGGATGTCACAAAGAGCAGCTCAATCAATTGAGTTGAATACTTTACGAAAATCAACAAAGGCTGCAAAAAAACTCTGCCGATAGTTGCATTTGCACTCCATGAGAACCCTCAGTGCTTGGGGATTTGTTTAATAGTTCAGGACCTGATGAAGTTCCAGGCTTTACAAGGTGATTTTAATTTTCCTTATTCTAGTTTCTTTTTTCTACCTACAACTCCAATTCTCAGAACATGTGGGCTTTCTCTAACTACCCTCTCCCAAACCACTTGTTGTACTCACTGTTTTGTTCTTTCCAAACAAAAACTGTCTGTACCCTCTACTCATATTGCAAGGCATCTTATAAGATTTCTCTTTATTCCAGAGACCTTTCATCTCTCTGAATCCCACTCATAAGACAGTGTTTTCTCCAACGTAAGGTTTTGTTCTGGAAATCTGAACTATGAGCACACCCAATTCAGAATTCTACACATACTTTATCCTATTCCCTATAAGCACCATGTGATGACCCTCACTGCTGATCTTTGTCGATTATGTTCCCTGGTTTACATGGCACTTTTCTCCACATGCTCTGGCACTGTTCTCCTGTCTTTTCCTTTTGGACACATATGTGTCACCTACTATCTTCTTTTCTTTTTTTCAGTATTTCTGTTTAGCCTAAAATCGTTCTTTTAGACCCCTCTATGCTTCCACTTAAACCTTCTGAATGTTAACTATTTTGTCAGGGTATATCCATTCCTGCATTTCAGACATGTAACACATTCCAAAGAAAGTTGGGACAGGGAGAAATTAGGGCCAGCAGTAAGGTAAAATAATTAAATAATGATGTGATTTCAAACAGGTGATGTCTATGTGTTGCAGGCCTGAAATGCATAAATGAATGTAAATTAACAAATGAAATAAAGCTGACCAGACAGAACATGAAATATCTTGGGTTCATACTGTCTGCAGTTAAATAAAAGTCAAAGTAAATTTAAGAATCAGTGCATTTTTTATTTGCATTTTCCATACTGTCCCAACATTTTCTCATTTGGAATTGCATATAATATACCATTCCACCTAGTTTTGTTTCAATTTTAAATCTGACCAGTGGTTATTAATATGCTTATTTTATAATTGATATATCTCAAATGTATTGCAGATATGAAAAATATAAGTAACTTATTTTGAAATATCTTGAAATGAATTTTAGTTATCTGAAAATGTGAGGTGCTTTTACAGATATGGCCATATGTTTATTTGGTTTGTCATAAAACATCAAGTATCTGAGATTCCAGAGGCTCTTTGCTTTTTAAATATGTAGTGGAGCATAGTGAGGCAAAGACACCTTTGGCTGGGAAAGGCAGCTGAAAACTGTCAGAGGACCAAACAGAAGGCAACTGTCTTCATAGTCAAACCTGGTCAATGATATATTGTAACATAAGACAAGTCTCAACTAAACCATGTGAAAATGTAATAAAATATACCTGTGCAAAGATACCAGTAGATCTAAAATGTAATAAATCTAGCAGGAAAAAGAAATGTATTATGAGGATCTACTCTTATTTAAATTTTACTTCTACATTTTTATGGAATTAAAGACAAAGAGCTTATGACCTTTGTGATATATCTAATCTAAAGTGCACCTTATATTAACATGCCATTTCAAAGTCACATGTACCCTTTTATAGGTGACAGAATGGTGAATTTCAGATGTCTAAGTTTGAAGGTACAAAGGGCAGGATTAAGAACGGTTGGGCCAGAGCCATTTTTGGGGTCCCACCTATAAAAACAAAAAAACTTGTGTGCTGTGCACAACAACTTCAAGGTCTCAGACTCACACAGAATAAAGTAAATGACTACTGCAGAGCCTTAGCTTTAAAATGAATTACAAAAATCTGAAGAATAGTAAAAATGGTCTGCCTGAAATTATGAGAGACAAGGTATGTGCTATCAAACCTATATCTATAATTAGCCACTGCTGCAGAGAAGACAAGTAACCAAGTGACCATCGCAAACCAAAGTTTGAAAAGTAAACAATGGAATCCTATTGCAAATGCCCACAAAAGCAATAATATCACATATTGCATAGACCATTCTGTATATTAACACATGAATGCCTGCTTTTAAAAATTTCACTTTTTTTAATTTTCTTTGCAGCAAAGTCCTGATCAGATTACAGTAAGACCCCACTTAACGCTGTTTTGGTATTATGCATTTTTTTCAAATTACAATTTTTCATTGATTTCAATTTATAGTCACATAAGTGCGATTTTCTCACTTTTAGATACTCGCATGCAGTCTTGTGGGGCAAGATAATGTTGATGACCACTGTTCATATATGATTGTTCATCAACGTTATTGTGTTTACTTTACTGTAACAATTATACCTTTTCAGTTTTAAAATGAGTGGTTGCAAAGAAAAAAAGTAAAGCGACAAGAAAAAGCATTTCACTGGAAACTAAAATGAAGGTGCTCAGTCGATTAGATGCATGTGAATGCCAAATTAATATCGGCACTGAATTAAACTTGCCAACTTCAACAATGTGGACAATTTTAAAAAATAAAGAAAAAATCGTATCATCAACAACTACAACCACAACGACTTCTGCAACAAAAATTATCCCATTCCAGAAACCCTGTGATTGAGGAATTGGAAAAACAATAAACACAATATGCCATTAAGTCAAGCAATCATAACGGAAAAAGATAAATCAATTTTAACCACATTCAGAATGAAAAGGCAACACCAGTGAAAATTTCATAGCTAGTCAAGAATGGTTCCATCGATTTTAAAAACAAACAAACATCATAACATACAGATTACTGGAGAAGTGGCTGCTAGATTTCCAGCGACATTAAGAGCCATCATTGAACAAGGAAATTATCCTGCTGGATTAGTTTTCAATGTTCAGTTTATAAAAAACACTCCAAATTTTTCTAGAAGTTCAAAAGCAAGACGAATTGTGTGCTTTTTTTCTCTGCATCACATCAATGACAATGTTAGAACACTTCTTCACAAAAAAACAAAGTGTCAAATGAGGAAGAACCATCCTCATCACAAACATAAATTACTGTATGTATTTACTTGAACATTTCTGATCTTCATGAATAGTTTATGAATAAAGATCGATATTAGCAATAAAAATGTCTATTATTAATATAATAAAAAAATATTATATTATCTCTCTATTATAAAAAAAAAATCCTGGAGAGAAACAGTAGGACGACGAGACGTGATCTTATAAGATCATGGAAGACACTTAAAAAACCCGCGAGACTAAAGAAATTGACCGAGGACCGTCTCGCAATGATGTAGAACATGAGATTCTTGCAAGACACTCCCTACTTACAACCAAATAACAGCACGGCAGGAACACACTCAGTCGTGTTTTGGCTTTGAGCACACACAGATCCAGGGCTCTCAGCGCATATAAAGTGTATAAGGACAATACGTTAGAAATGAAACGTAGACGACTAAGCAAGAAGAAAGCAGCGTGGAGAAAAGAGACTCAAAAGCATTGGAGAGACAAAAAAAGAATAATTTAGGTGCAAATTCAAAAAATAAGGAAAGTAATTATCATCCCGGAACAAGTGGTGCTATACACATGCAGAGCAGGTTAGAGATTATGAAAGTAATGATAAGTAATTATCAGCCCAGAAAAAGTGGAATTGCAAAAAAAGCACATCCAATCCAGACGTTGGCGCTAAACACATGCAGAGCAGGTTAGAGATTATAAAAGCAGCGGAATTTGAAAGGCTAAAAAAAACAAAAAACGGCGCAATACACATGTGGAGAAAGTTACAGAGTATGAAAGTAGGAAAATTAGAAAGTATAAAAAAGTGCAAAAAACGGAAATTATAACTCGAAAAAGGGAAAGTAATCACCATGGACCAGGTGTCATTGAAACAAAAGCAGGACAAAGCAAGGTCAGAAATAAGACAGAGTAGAAAACCAAGTAAAACGTCATAAAAAGTTAAAAAAACAAGGGGCCAAACACATGCAGAGCAGGATACAGAATATGAAAGCAGAAAAAAACAGTGTCAAACCAAAGAAAGTAAACATCACATTAGCAAAGAGAGAAATTATTACTGGGGGATAACAAAAGGTGAATAGAGATCGAATATATGGACATAGGTGATATGTTAGAAGTATGTAAATATTGTAAGGCTTTGAAGTTTAAGTCAAGAGAATTTCAAAAACTGAGTTTACCTCACATGCATTTATTGGTTAATTTGCAAAAAAAAAAAAAGATGCAAGATTCCAAATATTGTTATTACAGAGGTTCTGAAATAAAAGTGAAACTAATGAAATAGCAACAATTGAATGAAAAAAAAAAAATCTTAAAAGTGTGTATCCAGAAAAACAAAGTCAGGGGTTGGCGAAGCGAAGTGAGCAGGGACAAGCCCCTAGTGTTACAAAATAAAAAAGATAAACTTTTTATTTTCGGTTCTGTTTCACCTATCCCCATTGTTTATGAGTTAAGATGACATTGTTTCGTTTAGTGCTAGGATTTCTTGGAACGTATCCCCCGCGTTAAGCAGGGTCTTCCTGTACTAAAATTAAATTTCTAAACTGGATCATTTTAAATTGACATCATAGTCAAATGATTCAGTCTCTTTTGTTCCATTATAGATCTGGCCCTGTTCTTCACTAGCCTGAACTTGGAGAAAGATCTCTCATCACTTGTATTTGTGATAGACCATGTCAAAAGTACAAAAGTACTGCTCTGCTTTTTGGTTAAGAGGTGTACTCAGTCAGTTTACAGAATTCAGTTTTAACAAAATTAGATCTATGCAGAGTGCTGATCCTTCATTGCCCTGACTGATCTTTTCCTTTTGAATTGAATGGCGATGTCTCCAGTGTGAATGTGTGTACCATTCTACCACAAACACTCTTAGATACTGGCAAATTGTACTGTTTCTCTTGAAGGAATTAATGCCTACACCACAAAATCATGATGTGGGGGACAGAGAATTGCTAGCAGTTAGACTTGCCATTAAAGAATTACATAACTCGCTTAAATGAATTGAACAGACTTTCACTATGTGCACTGATCATAACATTCTTATATACATAAAGATCACAAAGGGCTTCAGTGCCTGTTGGGCATGATAGTCACTGATATCTAGATGTTTTATCTTTATTGTCTTTATTCTCTCTTAACCTCCTTGGCATTAACCTGAGGATCTCTTGGAATTATGTAAAAATAGGGAACCCTGACTGTTTCTCTGATTAAGCTGTTATGATCCAATATACAGTATTAACGGGGAATAATGCTTAAGACAGTTTTCCGATACAATTTTGTGAATGAAATAACATTATGCTGAAAAAATATATATTTCTATGCATTTTGCCACTGTATGGTAACTCTTTAATATTTAGGAGTGGAACAGAGCCTTCAACAAAAACACACAATGGCATGTAAATGAAAACTATAAAACAGACTTAGAACAAATTGAAACTAAATCATTTGTTATATCGGGTGATAATGATGACAACGTGAAATAGTCATCAAACGCTGATACAGATTGTGAAACTGATACATATGGCACTGAATGGCCAAACTGTTAAGATATACCTGGTGAATTTGGTCACATAAGGCTTCACCGTGGTGCAAGCAAGTGCTTTGACAAAGATCAAAACAATAGTGATCAAGTTGAAGGACAAGGAGAATGTTAGCCGCTAAGCACTGTTCACAGTGCAGCAACTGCCAATGTGCATGTCAGGAAAAATGAAGTACCTAAGCTTTGTGCTACAGTAGCCCACAATAACAAAATGGGCATGTCCATGGTGCATAACAGGCGCTGACATTCTATGCTCTCATGTGCAAGCTACAGAAAAAAACATCTGCCTGAGGGATCCATCCTAAAACCTGACTTCTCAATATGTCATCATCAACAAAAGATTTTAACACTTTTAAGATACACCCTTACCTTCTGTATTTCTTGACTCAAGCTAGTTTATCATTCTTCTTTATGCCATCCTTCTTGGTACACCCCACCCACAGTGTTTCTGTTGATTGTGATGAGGAATTCAAAAAACAGAAGACTGTTGAGATTTCATATTATATTAGCTAGTATTCTGGAAGGGGTATGGCCAGGTATGGTATATATGTTTCATAAGCAATGCTCAATTAAGTCTGGTGGGCATGTCCGGAGTAAACATCTTTTGACAGTAAAAATTGGCTCCACACTCCCTGGTGCTTCCAGGAGCCCCTCGAACCCATAACCATCAATAGTCATGTACCAAGAAATGCCAGGCAAATGAGGACATACACATTCAACAAGGGATTGGTGCAAAAGTGTCAAGAGCTTTTATGAAAAACAAAGCGTTCTAAAGTGCAGTGCTTCCAAAACGTAATAAATAAATACTGTAGATAAATCAATAAAATCAGTGAAACATCCAAGAGTTAACATTCCATCATTTAATCTTGGGATAAAACCAGAATAAAACCATGCAGTCAATGGATTCTCTCTCTTGTTCTTCCTGTGCCCAGGGCATGTTTTATACCCTGTCTCCCCAGCTCACCCAACGGGTCTTGCAACTAGAGGAGACAAAAATGTTGCAGTCCTCTGTTCCGCTCTCATAATGACTGCCTCTGTCAATGTCTGCCGCAGCACTCTGAGCCAGTCTCTCTATCTTCCATATGCCTTTTATGGCATCTGCTTGTTCCCTAGGAAGGTAAACCTTCTTTTTCTCCCACTCCTTCTCAAATGCTCAATGGGGTTGAACCACTCCTGGAGCGCTGATCATCATCACAAGGTTATACCAACTTCCTGATTCCACGTACAGTTCTACCTTCTTTTTTTTTACTTCCTGATTTTTCTCTTCCATGCAGGATCACTTTAGGCTGGCTGATTGGGTGCAGGTGTGACCCACCACCCACTCCGAGGTGTGAATGAGGCACCTGACTGATCCACTAGCATTTGCTCGTGACTGTGTGATCAACCTTTTCTGTTATTATTTTAGAATAATGGACACCATTTTGTAGGTTTGTTGCAGTGTCATGACTATGTTTTTTGCTATTAATATTACTATTGCCAGTCAGATTTCCAAATGCTATTACTGGGGTGTGAAAATGTATACTTTAAACAGTGGAAAAGAGCTGAAAGTAAAGAAATTGTACTTGCTTTATTAACCATTGAAAGGAAATTTTACAAATATTTGCTTTTAAATCAGTTGTACAACATTCACTCAAAATACAGTAGGATATCAAATATAGCAGACTCTCTAAAATACTTTAAATCTAAGTCACTGTTACATAAGGTTACATCTATATTACATTTAGATTAAGGAATTGCATATTTATAACTACAATTTTATATACAATTATACAGCAAGTTGAGGAATTTTTAGGTATTTAGACATATTCAAATAGTATGCACACAGGGTTGTTTTTATCACGTTATAATTTTGTGTTTCTCATAAATGTGTATGAGCAATGTTTAAAGGCAAATATAACATTTCAAGGAAACATTTTAAGCAGCACTAGAATGGATGCACTTTATAAAGGTTTGAAGGAGAGAGAATAAAAATAGGAACATACTGCTCTTTGTGTGTGTGTGTGTGTGTGTGAAGTGTCGTGTCAGTTCTTGACTGTTTTTGTAAAGAAATATCATGATAGACCAGCATAGTAGCTGCGGTTTGTGACTTAAAAAGAAAAAACAGTATACCGAAACATATTCTGTATGGCAGAAAATTAATCCAAGGTACAATCCAGGTAGTAAAATTTATTGAGCTCTGAATTCCTTTCTCATGCAAATAAAGCTTATTTGATATGTAGAACACAGTACCTTATGCTTTGCCCGTTTTCCCTGTATGTTATTGTTTTGTACAGCAAATTATTGCATTTCTCTAATTGATTATTTAATATAAACTTACTTATTCAGTAAAATTATACCTAATTAAACAGATGGATGGGATTTTTACTTGTCACTTGTTCAATGACTAATTTGTAAACAAATGAAAAAGCCTGTCTATACATGCCAAACACTATACATATCAGCAGGTTTTATGTTTCATACCATTTTACCAATTAAATTACTAATTTTGTTAATGCTATCAGAAAAAAAAGTCCAGCTGCCTATATAGCAGGGTATATTTATCATTATATGAAAATCTAGAAATTGCAAACTGAAACAGTAGTCAATTTTATATTCTCAAAATAAAAAGCAGTTCTTCTACTGTAATATTCCATTCGATCGTTTCTTAATCTTGACAGATAGTTTTTACAATGTGAACATGCAGTTCTTCTGTGGCTAATGTACTGGACTACATATTCAAAATTACAATTTATTACTCCCATCAAAGTGTCATCAGGTCAAAGATTTAAATTAATAGAACAGTCTGTGTACACTTTTGCAAATTGTTAGTACAGGTGACCATCATCGTCTTATTAGAGGAGATTTCAAAAACAATCCAAATCATATTTAACAGGTTGATTTATTTTATCTAATTTATTAAAGAGAAAAGTCAAACAGCAGTACAGCACATGCATAAAAAAGATGGCATTGTTTTAACAGCAAAAAACCCTGGATCTGTGTATAGCGAAACACATTTCGGTTTAACTCGAGCATATGCATGGACATATGCAGCAAATTTCTGATTCTGTGGACTTCTAGTACGACATTTGACAAATGACAGAAGACCAGGCCATGACGATCATTTGGTTTGCTAAATGCTTCCAACAGCCCATTGAAATCATTTTAAAAAGTTGACAAGGTTTCAACTTCAGCTACATAACTTGGTTAGTAGTTTGCTCCAGATTCCCATGACTGCTCGAGTAAAGACGTTTTTTCTCACTTCAGTCAGAAATGCAGTTTTTCTTAATTTGAATACATGGATTTTACTGAATAATTACAAAAGGAAGACTTTTTACATTATGCATTTGTTATGGCTTGATCTATACAGAGTCTTCAGAAAGTATTCAGACCCTTTTACTTTATACACATTATGCTAAAATCATTCCATCCATCCATTATCCAACCTGCTATATCCTAACTACAGGATCACGGGGGTCTGCTGGAGCCAATCCCAACTAAAAATCATTCAAATTCATTTTTCCCTTCATCAAACAAAAAAAAATATTTCTATAGCTCCTTTTCATACAAAGGATGTAACTCAAACTACTTTACAACATGTCAAAGTAGTTGCATGCAAAGAAAAATAAAATAAATTTAGATTAATACTGTAATGAATAAACCGTGTACAAGAGATAAATAAATAATTCACACCTACATACAGTGATATATAATTAAAAGAAGTAGAGTGCATAAATACTGTATAGAATTGTTTTTAAAGTTTCTAAATGACAATCAGGCATCACAGGCAGCTGCACAGGACTTTGATCAGAAGATGGTGGAGTACACTTTGAAAGATCCAGAAAAGAAAACAGAAAAGTTAAGGTATGATTGCAAATTAAAGAATGAAAATGATAATTCTATGTATATCTAGTTTATTAGGAGTAGAATTGAATGGAAGCTATAAAAAAAAAAAAAAAATTAAAAAGTGAGATTTTTAGGAGTTTCTTAAAATGTTCCACTGTATTAGCCTGGTGTATCTCAAATGGTAAAAGCATTTCAGATTTTTGTTGCATAATAGCAAAAGGCCACCTCACCAGTTCATTTAAATTTGGCTCTTGGGATTTTAAGCATGCTGCTATCAGAAGATGCATGTAAGGCTATAACTTGATAGATGCAATCTAAAATATAGAAAGAAGGAGCAAGATTATATAAGGCTTTATACAACATTTGTAGTATTTTAAGGCCATAGGTAGCCACAACACTCAATAACCCAAAATGACAAAGTGAAAACAAGATTTTGGAAATTTTTCAAAATGTATAAAAATAAAAACAAAATTATCATATTAATACACAAGTATTCAGATCCTTTACTCAGTAGTTCATTGAAGCAAATTTGGCAGTGATTACAGCTGTTAGAAAAAACACTCTATAAATAAAGACTAGTTATGAGTTTTTGTTATAAATGATTCCAACAATGAACATCTTTTATTATAACAAGAATATGAAAATCAGCTAAGTGCACTTTATCAGTTCACATTCATTGAATACAATGACAAAACAATATCCTTAAATAAAGTAAGTTCATTTACATAACACAGCTTAAGAAGCTTTTGTTTTCTACCACTCAAAATATAGATAAATGAAATACTCTTATAACACTTACATCTTAAAATTATCTAAAGGGCACAAAATAATGAAACAGATTAAAAGTATGCAGTAAATAACTGGTTCATTGAACTGGACTTCTTATATATAAATAGTTTAAAAAAAAAAAAAAAACGTGCATTAATTTGTCATTATCTCATCATCCTCTTATTAACTTGTGCCAAGTACAAATGTTACAGAATATTTTAGTTAAACAGGCAAGCACAGTTTGGGGCATTTTACAAATTCGTACATTAGGTCTTTCTCTTACACAGCCTGGAGTCTTCTTGAATTTGGCACAAGTTTCACACACCCAGATTTTTGGATTTTCTGCCATTCTTCTTTGCAGATCTTTTCAAACTCTGCCAACTTGATGGAGACCGTCAGTAAACAGCTATTTCCGGGTCTCTCCAGAAATGTTCGATTTGGATCAAGTCTGGGCCATGGCTGGGCCACTCAAGAACATTTGCAGAATTGACCCTAAGCCACTCCTATTTTGTTGTTGTTTTGTGATTATGATCATTGCCTTATTGAAAGATGAATCTTCGACCCATTCTGAGGTCCAGAAAGCTCTGGAGCAGGTTTTATTAAGGATATCTCTGTACTTTGCTTCCTAGAGCTTTCCCTCAACCCTGACTACTTTCCTAGTCCCTGCCAATGGAAAACAACCCTACATCATGATTCTGCCACCATTATGTTTTACCATTTGAATTTATATTGTTCAAGTAGTGAGCAATGCATGGTTTCTTTCAGATATGACACATTAATGCCAAACAGTTCAGTCTTGTTTCTTGGTTTCATCAAACAAGAGAATCTTGTTTTCATAGTCTAAGAGTCTTTTAGGTGCCTTTTTGCAAACTCCAAGTGGGCTTTCTTGTGTCATTTGGCCACACTGCAATAAAGTCCAGTTTCATGGAATGTTACAGTGTTGCTCCTTCTGGAAGTTTCTCCCATCTTCACACTGGTTCTTTGGATCTCAGCCAGAGTGAAATCTAATTCTTGGTCATATCTCTTAGTAATGCTCTTCTGCCCTGCTCTAGATTGAATTGTGGTTGTTCCAGACTTTTAGTGTTAGTAGCAGTAAGAGGGGTGATGAATGAAGAGAGAGGTTGGCAGCATGTGCTGATAGCGCCTTGCTGCACTCACCACATGATGGACCTCCTGGATTGGGACCCAAGTGCAGAAGATGACACCTCAGCTCCACACTGGAACAGTGTGAGGTTTTGTATGGTGGCTGGAGTGCCAATCCTGCCTCCAACCCCCACATTTTCCCTGTAGGATGGAGGACCTGCTTGCAGGGCTGGATGCAGATTAACGTCATACCCAAGACAAAGCAATTGCAGGTTAAGGGCCTTGCTCAAGGGCCCAATGAAGTAGAGTCCTTTTTGGCGTTTACAGGATTTGAACCGCAACCTTCCGATTGCAAACCCCAAGCCTCAGAAACACTACTCAGCCCTGCTAAAGAGTGGCTGGTTATGTATATAATTGCAGTAACAATGCTGCATTCCGATATGGTATTTTAATTGGATGCTGAGGGATAGTTTATTTTATTAAGTGAACAATCCCATTCTATGATGCAATAGAGGAAACATACTGTGTGAGAGGAAGAAGCTGAAATATACAACAATTATCTTCTGAGGCATAGGACCATGAGTTGCGGGCTCATGTGAGATTTATTGAAGTAGGGATCAGGGAGTTTCTTTAGGAATTCGGAATGCTTTGCTGCCTATTAAGGAAAATGTTAACAGAGGTTTCTGAAGTAGCTGAAAAGACAAGTCAGTGGTTATGGAAGAGGAGAAGGCAGGTTATCTGGTTTGGTGCATCTTGAGTATGTAGTATTTTGTGTCTGTATGGTTGGAACTGCCAACGTGTTTAGAAACCTATCTAGAACTACTGGCATTGAGTGTGCATTGATGGTGCAAACATAGCTTTGGTCACCAGGGGAAAAGTGTGGGGTGTTGGAGTTTTTTATTGTTTTGTTAGAAAACCATACAGGACCAGTTTATTCTTGCATTAATGGTACTAGTGGGATTAGTTACAACTTTCATTGGAATGGTTGGTATGATGCAGAGAGTGTCACTTACAGGTATGAAGTAGAATGTGTCTGGGACACCAAAGTACACTGTAGAGCCTGACAGAGGTAAAATGAAGCACTAAGAAATGAAAGTGCCCTCTTGATATGCGCTAGTAAATACTTACATTGGAAATCTATGAATTGCCATGGGAAAAATAGTCATTTATTTGGAACTTTTCTTAAGGAGACGTGATAGTAATGTTTGGTGTTTACCCCTTAGGCAAGGGTTCAAGTGTAGTGAAGCAAGCTGGGCTTTGTGTAGCTCCCTGATGGTATGCGTGAACGAATTATCATCACACCTTGTGTAATATAAAATACTAGCCGAAGCCCGCCATAGCATACGGCGGTGTAAGAATAGGAACGGAAAATGGTGAGAAAGGAATTCGGTATAACAAAGACTTGGGAAACCACCGTTGCAGTATAAAGAAAATAGCAAGGAGCGAAACCAATGCCAATGGTCGAGAGAGTACCTTCCTGTAGCAGGCTACGGAAAACAGAAATATATAGATGGACGCCGCATTCACTGTGTTGCCCAGTTGACACGATAAGTCAGCGCCTGCACTATTGTGAGTGGTAAAAGTGCCATTTAAACTAATACAGGTAGATGTGGAAACGGGTTTTCTGATGAAAAACAATAACGTTTTAAACCGTATCGTTTACATACAACAGATTTTGGCAAATCGTTTACATGCAATTACTTATATCCATTTATACACTAAATACGTGCATATCCCATGGTCTTAGAGTTGATGGGCATGGCTCTCTGTCTTGCGGCGCTCTCTGTCTTGCTTGCCCTTAGTTAGAGTTGGCGGGCGGGCTCTGTGACTTGGCGATCGTGGCTCTCGGTCTTGCGTGTGGTGTAAAGTCAACGTGGCTCAGAGGTGCATGTGGACTTTTACACAGACGAAAGCGACTGAGGCTGTGTTTGGGGAGTTGTTGTGTGCCTTGAAAGCAACGCTGGACTCGGGAGGATGGTTACAGTTGGCGTGCGTGGCTCTGTTGTGCATATCCCATGACGCGGTAGGAGGGTTAGAGTTGGCGGGCAGGGCTCTGTCTTGCTTGTGCTCACTGTCTTGCGTGCCCTCAGTGTCTTGCGTGCCCTTAGTGAAATATATATATATATATATATATATATATATATATATATATATATATATATATATATATATATATATATATATATATATATATATATATATATATATATATATATATATATATACAGCTTAGATCTGAGTGCTGCATTTGACACCATTGATCATAATATTCTTAGAAATCGCCTTAGTCAATGGGTGGGCCTCTCTGGCAGTGTCTTAAATTGGTTTGAATCCTACCTGGCAGGGAGAAAATTCTTTGTGAGTTGTGGTAATCAAATCTCAAAGACACATGATATCCGATATGGTGTTCCACAAGGCTCTATCCTGGGTCCGCTGTTATTCTCAATCTATATGCTTCCGTTAGGTCAGATTATCTCAGGTTACAATGTGAGCTACCACAGCTATGCTGATGACACACAGCTGTACTTATCTATAGCACCTGATGACTCCGACTCTTTCGATACACTAACACAATGTCTTACTGGTATTTCTGAATGGATGAATAGTAATTTTCTCAAACTAAATAAAGAGAAAACTGAAATTTTGGTAATTGGCAATAATGGATTCAGCGAGGTTATCAGAAATAAACTTAATGCACTAGGATTAAAAGTTAAGACGGAAGTAAAAATTTAGGGTAACCGTTGACTGTAATCTGAATTTTAAATCGCATATTCATCAGACCACTAGGACAGCATTTTTCATTTAAGAAACATAGCTAAAGTTAGACCTCTTATATCATTGAAAGATGCTGAGAAATTAATTCACGCTTTTGTTTTCAGTAGACTAGATTACTGTAACGCACTCCTCTCAGGACTACCCAAAAGACATAAATCATTTGCAACGAGTGCAGAATGCAGCTGCTAGAATCCTAACTGGGAAAAGAAAATCCGAACACATTTCTCCAGTTTTGATGTCACTACACTGGTTGCCTGTGTCATTCAGGATTGACTTTAAAATACTGCTTATGGTTTATAAAGCCTTAAATAATCTCGCTCCATCTTGTATATCGGAATGCCTGACACGTTATATTCCAAATCGTAACCTTAGATCTTCAAATGAGTGTCTCCTTATAATTCCAAAAGCTAAACTTAAAAGAAGTGGTGAGGCGGCCTTCTGCTGCTATGCACCTAAAATCTGGAATAGCCTGCCGATAGGAATTCGCCAGGCAAATACAGTGGAGCAATTTAAAACACTGCTGAAAACACATTACTTTAACATGGCCTTTTATAACTTCACTTTAACATAATCCTGATACTCTGTATGTTCAATTCTTCATAATAACTATTCATGGTGGCTCTAAAATCCGTACTGACCCTACTCTCTCTTCTGTTTCTTTTTCCGGTTTCTTTGTGGTGGCGGCCTGCGCCACCACCTACTCAAAGCATCATGATGCTCCAACAATGATGGACTGAAAGCCAGAAGTCTACGTGACCATCATCATCAGGTCCTTCCATGAAAATATGATGATTTATGTTAGGTAGAATGCCCAGAGGGGACTGGGCGGTCTCTTGGTCTGGAACCCCTACAGATTTTATTTTTTTCTCCAGCTTTTGGAGTTTTTTTTGTTTTTCTGTCCACCCTGGCCATCGGACCTTACTCTTATTCTATGTTAATTAATGTTGGCTTATGTTTATTTATTTTTATTGTGTCTTCTATTTTTCTATTCATTTTGTAAAGCACTTTGAGCTACATTTTTTGTATGAATATGTGCTATATAAATAAATGTTGATTGATTGATTGATACAGTAGATTCTCCATTTAAGAATTATGGAGACTACTGTGCTCCTGGAAATCTTCGATGCTATAGAATGTTTTTGTAGCCTTCCCCAGATTTGTGCCTTGAAATAATCCTGTCTCTATGCTCTGCAGATAATTCCTTTAACCTAATGGCTTGTTTTTGCTGTAATACACACTATCAACTGAGGGGTGTTCCTTTCCTACTCATTTGTATCAATTGAATTGATACTGGTGGACTCTAAACAAGCTGTAGAAATGTCTCAATGATGATCAATAGAATGGGATGCAGTTGCACCACATTTTAAGTGTCATAGAGAAGGTTCTGGATACAGGAGACATGACATACATGTGCAGGACAGCCATAGACTAGTATAGCCCAACTCCATCTAGGAAGATTGTGGAGGAAAGAAGATTACCACTACTTCTGGTTGCACTCCCCCTCCAGAGAAGCCAAAAGTAAAGGTTGGAGTTTTCCCAAATAGCAGCCGCAAGTGGGCCACATCTAGTTTAAAGCTGGCACCTCTGGTTCACTTCTGGCAGCGGCATGATGGCTATGGGCCACATGTGGTGCACAGTTGATGAATCCGCCAAATCAGCTTCTGGTACGGCATATGTGGGCCAATACTGGGCTATTAGCATAGTTTTGTGATTGGATGTATGACCCAGAATAGTGCAGGCTCATGGTGAGGTGTCTTTAAAATAAAATGCAATATTTACAGTTAGCATATGTCAATTTATAGGGGTCTTTTCATTTCAAAATCGAAGATGGTGTTGTTAAGGGCCAGCTACAAACATGCATGTAAATATCAGACTGACCACGGGTTTTTTTTTATTTATTTATTTGAGAAATGTCGTTTCTTTGTGACAAGTACAAAGAAAAACACATCTCAAGGATGAAATATTGTGAACTTTACAAACTTTTTCCAAATTTTAAACACTAAACGGCCGGCAGAATTTTCGACAAGTATCCAGCATCTGCCATGACACCTTTTCAGCCTTTCTGTGGATTCAAATTTTCTCAAACTGTGCTTAACAAAAAAGGTAATCTCTTTGATTGACATTAGGGCCAGCCATTGAGATAACTATCGGACTGCCTCCTGACGTTCACGTTCGCCAATGAGGGAACACCTTGAGTGACGAACAGTTGCCTGCTCGGGCAGAGACTAAAGTTTGTAGTTGGCTGATGGTGAAGCGGTAAGTTAATATTCGATTATTTAACATATTTGTTTGTTATCATTGTTCATGTTAAAATGTTTAAGTTATGAAAAGCGTAACCAGTTAATTGCATAGTATGCAAGGTGCTGTAATGTGCTTAAACTGTTATATAAGCCATTTTTAAATTATTCGGTGGGCTTTTTTTTACTTAAACAGTTATGATATCCAGATATTAAATATAATAAGCGGTGACGAAGGCCAGCAAATAACTTTAAAATTCTGCATTTATTTTAGCACGCGGCATTAAATTTTTAACTACTTAGAAACATCGATAGTTTCCGTTGTTAGTGCGTTTAGTTAACATGAGCAGAAGTGCAAACGTAAAAAGCCACGAATGTGAGTTTATTTTAATAGAGTGAAAGCCGCACAGTGGTGGAGGTGGCATCAAATTTTAACTATGTTAAGATATGTCTTGACAAATAATGAGTGCTCAATTGGAGCTTTTTACAATGTTCCAGTCAGAATGGAGGCAACGTTTATTTGTGTATCTCATAATGTAGTTAGTCACTGTATAAACCTTGAATCGTAGCACAGTGTGTACATTATATAAATAATATTTTCTTGTCCCTTTTGTTTTGCAGCATTGAACAGTAGTTGGGCATTGACAAGTATATTTTGGTATTTCATGGTAATATGGACAGGGCAAAATGGAATGTAAAACGCATTAATCTGAGAAAAAGGGCTTTAAAGTGGGTGAATAAGCTGATAGATTCAGTGGAGAATGAAAGGCAGGTTTGTCGTGGGATTGAGATCACTCACAATGAAATACATGTGGATGAGATCCAAACTTCTCAATTTGATTGTTCTTGTGATGATTTGGAATTCAGTCAGTCAGAGAGTGACAGTAATGATAACTTTGATTGTGGGCAGAATGATTACCAGGAAGCCCTCCAGGCCAGTTTGAGAAATTGGGCTGTTCAGTTCAGTATCCCTTTAATTGCCTTATCTGCATTACTAACTATACTCAGAATCAATCATGCTTTTTTGCCAAAAGATGCAAGGTCCTTACTGAAAACTAAGACTGCTTACACAGTTGAAATGCTTGGTGGTGGTTCATTTCATTACTTTGGCATTAAACATTCTTTGAGAGCTTTCTTTGAAAAGGTATGGTCAACTGTTCCAAGTTGGCACACTTTTTTTATTTGCAACTTAATTTTGATGGGCTTCCTATTTTTAAGAGTTCTTCACTTTAAGTTTTGGCCAGTTCTTGGAATTGTTAAGAATTATATCAAGATTCCATTTTTGATTGCATTGTTCTGTGGATGTTCAAAACCAAACTCCCTTTCTGATGACTTGAGTGCTCTAGTTAATGAGTTAAAAACAATTGGAAAAGGATTTCCTGTGAAAGGAAAAACATTTTTCATCACTTTATCTTCAGTTGTTTGTGATGCACCTGTTAGAGCCTTTATTAAGGGCATAAAAATCACACACTGGATATCACAGTTGTGATAATTGTGTACAAATAGGAGTATATGTAAACCACCATATGACATTTCCAGAAACCACTGCAAGTCTTCGAACAGGTGAATCATTTAAAACATTAGATGATGCACACCATGTAGAATCTTCATCTCTCTCAGAAATCACAGATATGATTAAGGGATTCCTGCATGATTACATGCACCTTGTATGCTTAGGAGTAATGAGACGTCTCTTGGATTTGTGGATGGGAAGCAATGGCCCACTACAGTGCCGTGTTTCAGCCAGTCAAGTGTTGTTAATTTCTGATAAGTTGGTAGCGCTTCATGGTTTCATTCCTAACGAGTTTGCAAGGAAGCCCCGTTCACTTTTTGAAAGACTATGGTGGAAAGCAACTGAGTTGAGACAATTCTCATATTACATGGGTCCAGTTGTTTTGAGAGAGCTATTGCGCTCTGAAGTGTATCAAAATTTCATGCTGCTCTCTGTGGGTGTATACATTTTAGCAAGTCCTGAGTATTGTTCAACTATGAATGATTTTGCTAACTCTCTGCTAGTGGCATTTGTCAAGCATTTTAGTGAGTTATATGGTCCTGAGTTTGTCAGCTATAATGTACATGGGCTAACTCATTTAAGTCAAGATGTGAAAGTCCATGGTAGTTTGGATATTATATCAGGTTTTCCATTTGAAAATTATCTAAGAACGCTAAAGAAAATGGTTAGACGACCTCACTGTCCTTTAACACAGGTTATACGTAGGATTTCAGAGCTTGACTCCTTGCATTTAAATATTGATTTTAGCATACACCCTCAAAAGAGGTTTAAAATGCAACATTCAGATGGTCCAGTTCCACTACACTTTGAGGTAGTACTCCAGTTTAAAGAGGTGGACTTTAATGGATTTGTCATCAAACGTTTCTGCAGGGGATTCCTGTATCAAAATTGCAATAAAATTGTCATAGTTCAAAATATAATTGTGTGTGAAGACAGGGAATATGTTGTCTGAATGCAAACACAAGGCCATATTTTTTGAATATTCAATTGATTCTTCATGCCTGGGGATTTTTGTTGTGTCCAAGCTTTCCTCACATCTTCAGTGTTTACCTATTGGTTCTGGCATGCGGAAATATGTCCGTTTGCCACTAGATGACAAATATCTTGTAATCCCCCTACTTCATATAAATACAGATTAATTGGTACAGTATGTTTTTTTTTTTTTTTGTTTGTCTTCCTGTTGTGTTACAGAGTTCATAAGTACTTTTTCTAATTAGTTTTTTAAACTGTCATCACCCCACCACTTGTATTCTTTATATTCTGGACTGATTTATGGTAGTGTGTGAAGTTGCTAGGTAAGCAAATTTGATTATTTCAACTGTACAAATGAAATCATGTTTAAGTAATATAATTTACTGTATATGTTAATCATATGTATTATTATTGTTACTTATATTTGATTAGTAATTGTAAGCATGCTTGCATGTTGTAAGTGCATTTATCAAGGACTTTTGTAAATGTAATGTTTTAAAAAAATCTTTGTTTTTAGTCATTTTTGTAGGCTATGTATCACATTGTGAATTTTTTGGAATGCAATGAAGTTGAGTTGGTACCATCCAACTGGGTATCCAATGGAGTGTGTGCTTGGTCACCATATAAAACTGGAGATATCCATAAGGCTATAATAAATAAAGAGCAGCCCAAAGAAAACTGGAAATCATTTAAGGTTGAAGTTATGTACACAACAGGTTTGTATTTATATTTGGTATAATTGTTATGTCATATCATGTCATCTTCTAACCCACTATATCCAGAAAAAGGTCATGGGGGTCTGCTGGAGCCCATCCCAGCTACTATAGGGTGCAAGGCAGGAATAAACTCTAGGCAGGGCTCCAGTCCATTGCAGGGCGCACACGCATGCACACACTAAGGCCAATTTAGGATCTCCAAATCACCTAACCTGCATGTCTTTGGGAGGAAACTGGAGCACCGGAGGAAACCCACACAGACACGGGGAGAACATGTAAACTCCACATAGGGAGGACCCAGGACAGGAACCCAGGTCTCCTTACTGCAGGCAGCAGTGCTACCACTGTGCCACACTGGTATAATTGTATTCCTGAGTACTGTGTATCCATATTATACAGTAAATGCTCTTACATCTGGAATTTAACAGATAATTACAGAACTGCAAGACTGAAGCTTCCAGTTGCCGAAAGACACTCAGATTTGCAGACAGCAGAAGATGATGAAGACGATGAAATTCCAAAAAGGACAAAAAGAAGGAAAATGTAAGCCTGAAATAGATAATATGCGTGAACTGTAGCATCACCTGCAGACTGTTGGTTGTGTTAATACAGTGAATTTTACAAGCTGTAATACTTGATCTTTTAAAGGGAAAACACTAAGTTTAATGATCCAGTTATCTCATTTAATTTATATACTGTAATTTAATTTAGTATAACTACCACAAGGCTAATTCATAAACATTTGTCTAAATTGGTAAAGCTTTTTTCTCATAATTGTACAGTTGTATGAGGCACTTCTTCATTCTTGTATAACTGTGTATTTTGTCCATAATTTCTTAATCTTTTCCCAAAGAGCAAACACAAGTATAGTGATAGTGATAGTGATGGTGATGTCTGTAGCAACCCAAAAGCCATCTACCTCCACCATCCAAGATAACCCGTCCTCAAAAATGTTCAAAATCAACCACCAAGATGTCTGCTGACCATGGAGAACTTGGACAAAATGCAAAATCAATGTGCAGGATGCATCAACCTGACAGTGTTCAGCTACATTCAGAATGTAGTTCCACTGAATGTGGAAGATGTAGTCAAGAAAGGAAAAGCCTGAGAAGTGATTACAGAAATCAAAGTGCATCTACAGTGGAAGAGCACCTAATCCCAGAGTGTGTGGAAATTGCAGATATGGCGTTTAGACACTGGTCTACCTCACAACAAAATGATGGACCAAATCAAGACATTTATGGCCGTGTTTTATCTCAGTTTCCCTTTAATATAGCTCTCTATATATTTTTAATTAAGTCAGAAAAGCTTTTAACAGTCTACAATATTACATTTTTAAAAGAACTGAAAAAATTCCTACCCGAGCATGTTTGTCAGTTTTTGGAAGTATTTAAGACTGCTACTGTAGTCAAATCTTTGTTGAAAATTAAATGAAGTGCTCATAACTTGACATGTCTGACCACAGATAACATCTATAAAGGCCGTCAGTATTGGGCATGACAGTATGCAAAAGGACTGTCAAATGCTTTTTTTATTCAACATTGTTAGCATATCCCTCAAGAGCGTAATTATTCTACAATTGAGAAAGAATGCTTGGCAATCAGGTGGGCTGTGGAAGCACTTCGATATTACTTGTGGGGACGAAACTTCACTTTGGTAACTGATCATGCTCCACTTCAGTGGTTGTACCGACAGAAAGATACCAGCTCTCGTCTAATGAGATGGTTTCTGGGTTTACAACCTTATAGTTTAACAGTAAAGCACCGACCAGGTTCTGAACACGTCAACGCGGACGTATTATCACGACTACATGAAAATGAACTTGGCACAGAGAGTCGCTTGATTCACACTAATGTGAATAAAGCTGAGGGGGAGGGTGTGAGCTGGAGGGCTGATCGCACCCCAAGAAGATGCAGACGCCCCTGGGAAAACCACAAAGCCTGAAACACAGACTACCCTCACATTGCTCCTTATCCTTGCACTATAACGCGCAATACAAGCCTCGCGCGGTACTCCGCCGACTTAAAAAGCCGTGCGCAGTGCCTGTCAGATTTGGTATTGATTTCTTTTGCTTTCTCTCTCTCTCTCAGACTGCCTCTGCTCCAGACGCGTTTACATTCGAAGAAGAAGAAACTTACGAAACCCTTAATTTGTGTTTGAATAAAATTCCTTCTTATTTTCACGATCTCGAGTATCTCTGTGCAAATCTGTGACCCAAGCTTGACAAGTGGTACCAGGAGTTTTACATAAAACTAAGACTTTTTTGGCAAAAGGGTTTGAATTAAACGACTGGAAGCTGAATATGGATGGCCCGATCCGTGCGCAAATTCAAGATTTAATACATAAAGTGACCTGCTGGTTTGAAGGAAATGAGATGAAGCAAGTCGTAGAGAAAGTGGTGGTAATATACTGTTGAACGGTATACCTACAGTTATTCGAGATGAATTTCATAATTAACGATTATGTCATGACGACTGGAAGGTTCACAAGCCACTTGGAGGAAAAGCGTTGGATTTGGCAATTCTTCGCAAACAGGGAACGAACGCCCCGGACATCCTCGTTACTTCGATCGGCGACAACAACATCGACAACCTGGTAGAAAGGAAAATCGAATGGGGTCAGGTAGGCCTCCGGGGAACCCGGTCGTAACAGAGATGCCAGTCTATGGTGAAGCTGCACCAGCTGACCGAGGACGTCGCAGAGGATATTTTGGCAGCGGCGCCGACCGTAGATGTTTCCGGTGTGATCATCTCGGTCATTTGGCAAGAGAATGTCGTTTGTCTCCAGCTCAGTCGATGGAAGTTGGACTGGCCGAGGTTTGTTGCTCGAATATTACATGTTTGTTCGGAAGGAAAAGATGGATTATTTGTCCCAGTTAAATTGGGGGGCAGAGAAATCTCAGCATTGTTAGATCGGGGAGTGAACTTTGTATTGTGAGACGAGACTGTCTTGATGAAAGATCCCTTAGAGACTGTAAAAATACGAGGTGTACATGGTGATGTTAAAGTTTATCAGACATTGCTTCTTCCTTTAACTTACAGTGGGTCGTCATTTTAAAGTCTGGACTGCGGTTTCAGATTCCTGCCCATGGCCATTACTCATGGACGGAGAAATGCCCTTTTTCCTAAACTGATTAATAAATGTAAGGGACCAGTAGTCCAGTCCAATATGAACTTAGTGGGGAGAAGAAGAAAACCAAGACGAAGAACTGTAGCGGCCGGGAAAATCTAAAGCCCAACTTAGATATTGAACCTGATCTCTCCAGTGAGACGGAGGAGGTCACCCCCGACAATCTTCCAGAATGGGCTGGTCCTTCTACATCTTCCCAGATTGCAAACGCCTCCGAACACAAACCGAGTGTTAACGAACAATCAGATTTTGTGCGTTTGCAGCATACTGATAGCTCATTAGAATATGCATTTAAACAGGCTCGCCCTGCTAATGACTCTTATTACCAAGAGCGTAATTCCCGGGGTGTGAAAACCCCACACTTTATAGAAAAGGACGGTTGCCTTTTCAGAGTGATCTCAGATCATTTGGAGGGAATTTATTGAACAACTGGTGGTACCTGAAGCACATAGGGAAACTGTTTTGCATCTGGCACATTCACACATCTTGGGGGGGCACCTCGGTGCCGACAAAACTAGAGACCGGTTATCAAAACGATTTTATTGGCTTAATATGGGAAAAGATGTTGAACGGTTTTGTACTTCATGTCCAGACTGCCAGATCGTCTCTGCTTATAAGCCTCCTCGGCTCCCCTTTGTCCTATGCCCATATTGGAAGTTCCCTTTCAGCGTGTGGGATTAGATATTGTGGGACCTTTACCTAAGACTAAGGATGGGTACCAATATTTGCTGGTGTTGGTTGATTATGCACACGATATCCAGAAATGATTGCGCTGAAAAAGGCCAACTCTTCATCTGTAGCCAAAGCACTATGTGATACTTTTACTCGTATTGGTATCCCTAGAGAAATCTTAACTGATCAAGGCACACCTTTCACTTCTCGCGTGATGAAACAATTGTGTGACAGCTTTGCTATTAAGAAATTGAGTACTACTGTTTACCATCCTCAAACGAATGGTTTAACCGGCGATTTAACAAAACATTGAAACAGATGATCAGGCGAGTTGCTCATAATGATCCCACAACATGGAACACTGTCCTACCTTTTGTTTTGTACGGTGCGAGAATCACCACAGGCCCACTGGCTTGAGTCCCTTCGAGTGTTATTGGCAGGCGGCCGAGGCATCCTGGATGTGGTACATGAGGAATGGATAGGGAACGAGAGAGCAGCTAAAGGTCCAAGCTTTGCAGATCGACTAATTTCGTTGCAAGACAGAATTTCTATGCTTTCCTCTATTGCTGTGGAACACCAACAACGAGAACAGGAAACTCAGAAGCGTCTTTACGATAGGCGCAGTAAGCTCCGTGAATTCAAACCTCGTGTTTTGGTACTGGTTCCCTTGGATCCACACAAATTCTTAGCTAAATGGCAGGGCCCGCCATTATTGAGGAGCGTATGAGTCCGGTAAATTACAAGGTTAGAATACCAGGCGGCGCAAACCATTCCAGATTTTACACATTAACCTCTTGAAGGAATGGCACGACCGACAAAGGTTAACACTTCCTTGGCTGCTGTTTCTCAGACCGATGTTACCATTGGTAACGATCTTACTGACACGCAAAAGACAGAACTGTTATCTTTGATAGAACGGAACACTGATGTCTTTTCAGATTTACCAGGCAAGACTAACATTACAAAACATAAAATTACCACTGAACCTGATGTTCGCGACAGATGCGGCCGTTCGGATACCGGAAGCGCGAAATATTGTGCGAAGAGGTAAAAAAGATGCTGACACTGGGTGTAATTCGTGAAAGTAGAAGTGACTGGTGCAGCCCAGTCGTATTAGTCCCAAAGCAAGACGGTTCGGTTGGTTCTGTATCGATTTCAGACGCTTGAATAAGGTCTCTAAATTCGATGCTTCTCCCATGCCCCGTATCGAACTGTTGGAAAAACTGGGTCAGGCGAGCTATATCTCCACGCTAGATCTCACGAAGGCTGTTGGCAGGTGCCTTTAGAGGCTAGCAGTTGTGAGAAAACGGCATTTGTGACTCCTGACGGACTCTATGAATTTACAAGACTCCTGTTTGGTCTTCATGGGGCACCTCTGACTTTTCAGCATGAT
Source organism: Polypterus senegalus (assembly GCF_016835505.1). Lineage (NCBI taxonomy): Eukaryota > Metazoa > Chordata > Cladistia > Polypteriformes > Polypteridae > Polypterus > Polypterus senegalus. The sequence continues at coordinate 18,641 of NW_024381228.1, read as the reverse complement.
GGATCAGATCCTGCATCCTCACTCTGAATATGCTGGGGCATATCTTGACGATGTCGTGATTTTAGCAATGATTGGAAAACACACTTAGAGCGCTTCAAGCCGTTCTTGAAAGCTTGAAACAGGCTGGCCTTACTGCTAACCCAAAAATGTAAACTAGGCATGTCGAGACTCATTACTTAGGCTATTCTATGGGCAAGGGTTTACTTAGGCCACAATTAAGGAAAATAGAAGAAATGCTTGCTTATCCGAGACCTGGGACACAGAAACAGTGCGCTTTCTGGGCTTGCTGGTTACTACAGAAGATTCATTCCAAATTTTGCACATAGAGCTGCTCCCTTACAGAACTTACTAGAGGCAGAAAAACCGACCTATCTTGTGGACAGAAAATTGCGAACGTTCTTTCAGCGATTTAAAAAAAGCATTGTCTTCTTACCCGGTTCTAAGAACCCGGATTTCACAAAAGATTTTATCTTGCAAACAGACGCAAGTGCATTTGGTGTGGGCAGTGTTGTCTCAGATTTTTGATGGAGAGGAACATCCAATCACATATTTAAGTAGGAAATTATTACCTAGGGAGCGTAATTATTCTACAATTGAGAAAGAATGCTTGGCAATCAGGTGGGCTGTGGAAGCATTTGATATTACTTGTGGGGACGAAACTTCACTTTGGTAACTGATCATGCTCCACTCCAGTGGTTGTACCGACAGAAAGATACAAACTCTGTCTAATGAGATGGTTTCTGGGTTTACAACCTTATAGTTTCACAGTAAAGCACCGACCAGGTTCTGAACACGTCAACGCAGACGTATTATCACGACTACATGAAATGAACTTGGTACAGAGAGTCGCTTGATTCACACGAATGTGAATAAAGCTGAGGGGGAGGGTGTGAGCTGGAGGGCTGATCACACCCCAAGAAGATACAGACGCCCCTGGGAAAACCACAAAGCCTGAAACACAGACTACCCTCACATTGCTCCTTATCCTTCCACTATAACGCACAATACAAGCCTCGCGCGGTACTCCGCCGACTTAAAAAGCCATGCGCAGCGCCTGTCAGATTTGGTATTGATTTCTTTTGCTTTCTCTCTCTCTCTCCGACTGCCCCTGCTCCTGACGCGTTTACATTCGAAGAAGAAGAAACTTACGAAACCCTTAATCGAAAGACGAAACTGTCATCTTTGTCAAGGAGCAAGTTTGAAGTGACAAATGTTTGTTTGCAGTGTTTGAATAAAATTCTCATTTCCACGATCTCGAGTGTCTCTGTGCAAATCTGTGACCCAAGTGTGACAATATCAAACGGTTCTTGGAGTCCCATGTCCAAGTTTACCCCAAAGATTCAGCACGTACATATTATTATATAGCTCCACCTATATTAGCTTCATTGGAGAGCTACCTAAAAACATAGGTGCTTGAACTTCTAGTATATTTTACTTTGTTGCTTGTTCTGATTCCTCCTAATGTTTCTATTGCATCGTGCATATTAAGAAGTTATGAACTCCAGTGAATTATTTTTTTTCTTTCTGTAAACCTTTGGCAGATTACCTTGCTTGGGATTCAAGGAGGCATTGATGTGAGAGACATGGTGTGGAGAATCATGAGGCAAACTTTGACCAATTCATTGGCCAAACAACTTAACTGGAGGGAATAAATGGAAAAACATGTTTCCATAGCCTTCACATTAAGGATATTGTGATTGGTGAGTATTTATAATGATTTCAATATGTATACACTGCCTTTTAAAATGAAGTAACCTGTGACTGAAAATTTCCGTGAGATGAGTAAACATCAGTGATAAACAATTGGTCATGCTTGTGAACTAACTACAGGGAAGTATTTTTAAAGCCAGTTGCTTAGGCAGTAACAAATGCAAATACTGTATTGTACAAATATCTCTAGTTGTAAATATTATTTCTTGTCAGAATACAAATTACATTTTATATAGTCGCTTCATTTACTGAAAATAAACAATAAAGACATACACTTGCAGTCTGTTTCTTTCCCATTATGGTTGGATGCAGTCAATGCTCATGTCTGACAAATAACCAAGTATCATCTGCTGATTGACTCAGAATGTATAAGGACTGTTCTTTAGATGCAGTATGAAGAAACTCTGTAACATCAAAAGCCACAACTCAGGAAATAGAAATGTGGATTAAGAGATGGCTTCATCTGGCTGCAGATAGGGATGGAGGGAGAGAAGCAAGAATGGAGCGTCAGAGGAAAAACAGCTATCAAGAATCAGGTGAGCACTGCCAACCCTCAGACACATCTAGTAAGAAGTTAATTGGGAAATTGTATAATTTCAAGTAACTGATTAATTTCAAGTAACTGATCAACTGTTGATTTCTTGGCTGCAGGTGAAATGCATGTTTTTTCAAGGCATGTTCTTCTAAATCTTTGCTGAGGACAAGTTGGACTCTTACATCACCAACCTTAACTACCTCTCCACCCTCACAAATGTGAAAATGTGATCTGCCACAACCTTCGCAAAGAGATTAGTGGACATTCATTGTTTATGGGTTCTAACATCAGGCACCATCTGGAACTGTGTGTAATAGTGGGTATCCAATCATGGACTTTATAAAATTAATGTTTGTACATTTTGTTGACTGAAATTTTACCATCACTTTTTTCACCTGTTTAATACATTCTTATTTTGTGCTTGTTTTAAAGACCTACATTTAGGAAACCTTTCCATGTTTGTAGATTTAAATAATTCATTGTGCAAGACAGCAGTTAAAATTAAGTTTAATATGTAAAGTAAAAATCTATTTTATAATATGTGTATCTCACCTATGTGATATTTTTTAGGCACATACAGGCTTATTTGTTATTTTTCCATGTGTATGCTCACATGATTCATAAGAAAATTGTAATATAAAACTGTATAAATTGTAAATGTATTATAGACTTATTTTGTCATGGTGGTTTCTTTGGATATGTCAGAAATGCAAGGAACGTTTTGTTTGTTTTCTAAATAAATGTAACATTTACTTTTATTATTGTCATGTCTACAAATTTCAGTATTAGTAATTTTGTTACTGATTATGTAATGCAGATTCAGGATTCTTCTGTTTGTTGAAATGCATTGCACTATATATGACAATAACGTAATAAGTTTAAATATGCGTATTTGGGTTTGTTCATATTAATGATATGCAGTAGATAGTAGTCGGACAGCATATATGGAAAGTAGGAGAGTAATAGTGTAACTTATACTATATACTATGTAATACTATACTCATATAGTGTATAGAATAGTATAGTATATAGTTGTAATACTATATACTATTATTTACTTCATGTTAACTATTACTTATAATTATATTTAAATGAGCAAAGTGAAAATCTGACCTGTGGCCCACATGAGGCACAGTAAATTTTCATCTGGTTCAGTGTTGGGCTGACTTCGCAGGTTTGGCTGAGTTTTAATTTTGTTTTGGCTGAGATGCGGCATCCGGATGTGGTCCATTCTATTGCCATCAATCCATGTGGTAAGTGGGCCAGAAAGTCCTGACAGAAGTGGACCAGATTTGGGCAGATGAAATTTGCTATCTGGGTTGTTTGTCACATTGTGGCGACCCAAAGATTATAAGGATGTAGAGCCCATGGTTGCAGACCTAAACTAAAGAAAAATGTAGACACTGGTTATGTGGCGCACTCAAAAAATATATTTAGAAAATATGTGGCCACAATAGTTTATATTTGAGAAACAATTGGTTCCTGTTTGTGGAGTGGACTTTGGAAACGGACTGTGGAATGCAGCAGTAATCGTAGATATTTTGTAAACTGTATTAAGAGCAAACAAGTTATAGAAGGAAGAAGATGTTTGTGACGAGTGATTACTGCTGTATTCTTTTATACATGTATGAATATGAAATGGCAGGTTTATCAAAGTATATGAAACATGATGGAGTTGCATTGAAGGTTTTTGGTTCATGATTAATGCTGCTGTTTCACAACTTTAGAAATGTCATTTGAAAAAGAGTCCTACAACAAAGAAACTAGATGTACCTCTGCATATAATTGAATCAAGGGCAAATGTTCTGGCCCAGTGTTTTGTCAGGCAGCTAAACACTGCTTACTTTAAGTATAGAATTCCTGTCATTTTTCCTTATATTACCAGACCAGCTAGGGATAACTTATGTACATGGGTGTATGTATGTGACGCTGGCTGTTGTGACTCTTGGTGAAATATGGAGTTATTGAGGACACAACTGAACATGTGAATATAGAATAGGAAGTGTAATTCTGCTGTTAAATCAAAAGGGGAAAAAACACTGGGACTAAAATGGTGAAATATATATGCAGGGTTATGATGACTTTATTGAATGCAAATAAAGAGACCACGGACTGAAAGCTGTGTGATCTCATTGCTGCTCCACTTTACCTATATTCCACAGAGGAAATGGAGACACCTATTTACACTCTAGGTGTCTAGCATATGGGACAGACCGTGACCAGGATGGTAGTGTAAGACAGGGAGACAGGGACACAAAAGGGCTGGGTTTTGCGAAAAACAAAGAGAGATTTTATTTACAGGTTCAAACAATGAAGAATAATTAAAAAATATCCCGTGGAATATATACCTAAATACATAGTCCAATACCTCAAATCACCCACAAAAGCAGCCCAAAAATGCTGAATATATACAATACATTATTCACAATGTTGACTGAAAGTTCCAAATGAAAAAGAAAAATGCTCAAAATCTAGTGAGACCCAGATATAAACAGAACTAAAGCTGTCTTCCTCCACAGTAATCCAAGTCAGGAAGCTACTCCACCAAATAATGTACAGTACAGGGTCTAACCACAAAAAATATTCAAAATGCAGAAAAAGGAAAATGTGTACATACAAAAATAAACCGTGCACCATTAAGCCCAACTCTATAAATACCTCCACCAAAGCTAATCAAGATATATTTATCAAAATATATACAGAAAAAATATTTACAAAAATTGAGGCACAAGCTGTAGTGCTTAGTAAACTAAGATAAATAACGCTTTATCAAGTAGCTATCTCAGCTATCTAGAGGACGGAATTTCGTTTTGTATTCGGCACCATCACGCCGACTAACTAAACTGTTGAACATCATCCTTCTATGTGTAAGCAATGACGTGTACGTGTCTCTGAAGAGTTGCGTCTCCTGCCCCGCAAAATTCCTATTAAATGCAGCCGGTTGGCACGCGTATAGCTATGCTGGCATTTGGGACACGAACTGTGCTTCTCTCAAAACTGAAAGTAAGCCCTCTTTCTTCCTCTGAGCTACCATTAAAAAAAACTACTGACATGATGTTTCCTTAAGAGGCATTAGCTCTCTTGGAAATGTGTTCTTTTGAAATTGCGGCACATTAAATAACTAAATATAGTAATACGACAGAAAAGGCGATATCCCCCCCCCCATTGTGATTACGGCGTACAAGAATCACGTGAGAAAAATATACTTTAGCTTACATTTACTGACGGTTGACGCGGTTACAGACAGGAAGCATATGACAAAGACTTTTATCCAGGTGGGAATCTGGATCTACACAGGCTGCCATTTTTCGTCCCCACGCTGGTAGGGTTTTCGGACTTTGCCAACACGTGCTTCAAAGGGTGTGGCTGTTGTCCAAGCCTTTTATACTGTTCTTCTTCACTTGCTGGTCTTCGCTGTCTCCAAACAAGGGCAGGAAAGGGCTGAACTCTACCTCCACAAAATACAGAAATAGCATAATGCCTACATGCCGGTTCTCATTCTCCCAACAAGGAAAGAAGATTTTGTACTGATAAAGGACAGAAATACTGTACTGTGTTTAAGCTGACTATACAATCCTCCAATTGTGTTTGGCTATCTAGTCTATGCTTGGTTGGCAATTCATAAATGCTGAGCCCCTGTGTGCCAAACTTAGCATGCACATGGGAATGGAGACTTTACCAGTGTTGTTCAGGACAGTGACATAATATTAAAGAAAAATCTATTATAACACATGAGATCCCTATATATGCCGCAGCATGCCGAAAATAAGGCGCTTTGCACTGTCTTTTGCCCTTTAAGCGCTACCAGGTCTTGGGGGACACATGTGGGAGACGGACAGTGCCACCCCAGCTGGACAATAACAGATCCATCTTTCCACTCTCGCACGAAACCAGCCACAATGCTCCCTAGAACTGCTTATATTGTCAGTGAAGACGTCCCACTGCACTTTCTAAACTTCTAAACTAATGCCTCTCTCTGAACAGTGCAGAGGACACAAAACTAGTTTTTCTTAACCACTGATAATGCCAGTGAGTAACATACCACAAATAGATTTCAGGGCCAAAGAACCAGATTACAACACCATTGAAGGTCAGCGGAGTTCAGTTCCAGACTTACCTGGTGTGATGAACGGCCGGCAGCTCAACCCGGCCGGGACGCCCCTGAAGTGGAAGGATGGGGGAAGGCAGCTTTTTCAGGACACTGCCTCCCCCAAAACACTAGCTTGTGTAGCTTGAGTATAGCTGTGCCCTGGATTCCTGCAGGGCATCCTGGGACTTGCAGTCCGGTTTCTCAGCCCTGTTCAATTCCGTGGGTGCCGCCAGTGGGGCTTACAGCCCAGAAGTGCTTGGAAGTCATGAAGACAGAAGTCCTACAGTACTTCTGGGCTGATTAACGACTTGGGATTCTCCATCTGACCCGGAAGTGCTGGCAAATCACGTGGGAGGAAGAGTTGGAGACTTCCTGGTTAAGAGCTATATAAAGGACTGGTAGTTGACAGAGCTTGCTGGGAGGTGTGGAGGAGAAAATTGTATTATTTGTCATTGGTTTATTTGTGTATGGTGACTGTGGTTCTTTAAAATACACTATAAAGGAAGAAGAATAATTAAAAGAACTTCTTTGTGCTTTTACCCTGTGTCTGCGTATCTGTCTGTTGGGTTCACGGGGCAACAGCGCCGTGTTCTTACACTGTTTAATGTAGCTCAACCTCTCATGGAGGTGAAGCTTGCATACATTTCAGGATATGCTGCTTTATCATTTTTGTTGCTGTGGTCCACTCATGGGGCCCATAATAGTTAGATACATTTTAGAAACCTGACTTTTGGATGCTGATCACCCTGTAGTGGTCAGAATTTTAGTTACAAAATATAAATTTGATGTTTAATTTTTAGATTATGTGTGAAATTTAAACACTTTCTTCCACCAATGGGAATGTGTAAATCCACAGAATGAATAATACCTTTACTTTTTTGTTAGGAAGAGGATATGTTTAAAAGAAAGAATCACTTAAATTTCTTAATTTTGAACTAAAAAAACTAAATAAAGGCAGATCTCTACCTGACACAGTTACTACTCATCTTGTTGTAGAGTAGCAAAGAATCTGGCAGTTTAATCTATTGCTTGAATTTCTACTTCATTTTGTCACAGCTTAAGCAGTGTAATGATACTCAATGCTTTCATGCAAAGCCAATGTTATATGGGCTGCCATTATCTTTGATCCTCGCTCCTTGAATAATTGTGACTGCATTGAATTGCACTTGTTTTGTCTTTGCAATATGGTCCTGGATCAGCAGTGTGGGCTTTGCTGTGTCCTATATAACCTCTTAGAGGAAAATTTAGGAATCGCTGGCTTCAGCGCTGTAACTTTTTTGGACATAGAGATTTACTTATTGATGGTAGGTGAGAGAACCTGAAGTAGTAACACACACACACAAATACAAAGGAAATGGACAGAAATATCCCCGAAGGAAGTTGCAGGAAGATCTTAGATCTGCTCAGCAACCCAAATAACTTTCCAACATTTCATTCACTCTGGAATGTAGATTGGAGAAGGTAAAAGGTTCTGAGATAATTTAATTCAAAATAGCACTTTACTGAGTGCAGGCACGAGCACTGTGAGGTTTTCAGTTAAAATGCAACTATAGTCTTTACAAATTTTTAAATACTGTATTAGTACACATTAAGACACAGATTTGTTTAAACTCACCAAAACAATGATGAAACTGAATAGCATAAATTGAGACAAACTATTTCTTTCCATTTATTAATTGTACTATGCACAGTAGAGGAGAGGAAAACAAAACCCCAGTCAGCAGCATCCCTGAAGAAAATAAATATCTGGGGGTCCATGATCATTTGTAAGGGAAAATCAAACAAAGTCAGACACACTTACAGTCCTGGAGACCTAGGACAAGTGGCCACTCACCCTCTCTTGGGCATTCTGTAGTAGAGTCTGTGCTGGGCCATCCAATATGATGAAAGAATCTTTTTATCCAATGATTCAAGTGCTCCAAGTATCTCTGTTAACTTTTCTATGGGCAGGAGAATAGCTTGGTAGTAGGGCCACATCAAGATACCAAGAAGAGAAACTTGTAATCAGCAGCATTAGTTAGGGTATGGTAGACTAAAGTAGTGAGTCTTTAACCAGGATTTAAAAGCTGAAACTGAAGGAGCTTCTCTTATATAGTATTAGCAGACAGATCGCTCCACAGCTTCAGGACTTTGTAACTAAAAGCTCAAACTCCTACTGTTATTTTATTAATCCTTGGAATCTTAAGTAGACTGGCATCTTGATATCTACTGTAAATGTGTAGTCAGGTTTGTAAGTAATAGTAAGTTCAGATAGGTAAACAGAGCCTTGGCCATTTAAGGCTTTATATGATAAACAGAGGATTTTGAAATCAGCCATAAGCTTAACTGGGAGAAAAAACAAGAGAACTGGAGTTGTGTGTTCATACTTTCTAGTTCTTCTAATGATTCTTGCAGCAGCCTTTTACCTGAAACAGGCCTTTGTGTCTACAACCAGAGTGTGGTGTGTTTACAGACTGTTTTGTGTGCCACTGAAAGCCTTCTCTTAAAGTACACTAAGTAACATTTTTTTTCCAATTTTTTCAATGGTTTTCCTTTCTGAAAAAATAATTGTGAAATAAATACAGTACATAGCTTCAAGCTAAACACAAATATAATTTTAGACTATACAAATTCCAATGTCATATAGTTCAACATTAAATTAGCCTTTGTTGAATTTAGGATTATTCTGTCACATTTTATTTGTTCAATTAAGCTGATTTTCATTTGTTCTCAACATCTGATGCTTCTCATTTCAGTGTCTAACAATAGCTGGCCAGCACTGATGGATTCCATGTGCCCTGATATGCTTTCCCATTGTTGCAATGTCTTGGTGAAACCTGTCACTGGGCTTTACTTACACTATTAGTAGGAAACAAGTGCAGAGGGAATGCAGAAAATGAATCTTTAGCAACAGCTTACACTTTATACTATAGTTTTATACACATGATGCATGTTGTCAGCCGATTGGACAAAGTTTAGTTCTTTGCAGTTGCCAAGCAAATTCTCAACAACATCCCTGAATGTCTTTTATGTGACTTCTTTCAGCCTCATTAACAGATCTTGTTATTGGTAATGTTTCTGATTTGTGGACCAACAAAAATGCTTTACTTAATCTTGGCATCAGTTATTTGTGGAAATATCTGTTTAAAATCCTTCATATTCCTTTGTTCATCGCATTCACTAAATTTTTTATCAGTCCGAGTATTATATGAAGAGGAGACAAAAATATTTTTGTTGTGTGGTGGTTTATGTGCCACAGCTTTCTGATGTGGAACCAAGTGTTTACAGCGAGATCAGATCTTTTTAAAGGTAACATTTGTAAATGAACAACAGTGCCTGGTATCCAAGCTGCCTTAGTAGTATTGACACTGCTTGCAGATTACCACAGATGTCATAGTTGTTGTGCCATATATGTATACTTAAAATATAAAAGGACCTCACAAAAAGAGGTGATTGCTATAAAAAGGTATATGACAGGAATATTTAAAGATGATTTTTCTAATCAGCAGGCAAAACTCAATAAGATATACCCAAAAGTGTTCAAAAAGCAAAATTTTTGTTGTCCAGTGAGTATGATATTCATACTTTAAAGATCATGTGTCCTGTATGAGTAATATTTTAACTCTTAACATAGTTTTTCGCCAAATACCGTACAGTGTTGCAATTAATATTTTTCTTGGTATAAAAAATAAGTGAAGACTAATGAAACAGTGATTTTCTGAATTGTTTAATTAAAATATCTATTACTGTACCTGTAGACATTTTTAATTAAAATAATTTGATATATTTTGGATATATAACTCAATTAAAAATATTTCCCAAAGTGTCTTTTCTTCAGAGATGAAGTGAGCATTTAAAAGATAAAAATTATTTATGTGTCTTGTAAAAGCTTCATTAGTGCATTTGAAAGCATCTTTTTAAGCAGCATTAGCAATTTAACAATGAAGTACTGTGAGAAAGAAATGAAAGTAGGAAAACTAGTGGAGAGTCAAATTACTTCAGATTACTTGTCATGTTGTTATATTCTTTTTTAAGGCTAAAGAAGAGGACAGCTCATTATTATCTAATAACCTGTTTAAAGAGGATTCAAAGAATATATAAATGAAGGAGTGAATTAATTAATATTTCAACTGCTGAAACCTTTTCCATTTCTTATGCAGCACTCTTCACCACTGCCATAGCAGCAATATACTTAATTTTCTGGGTTCTGATGGATTGAACAAATAAAATATTTGTCAATTTGCCACCCTTTGTTTTTCAAGAAATAAACAAATACAGATTAGATGATTAGAAAGCAGTAATTTTCCAGGAAATAACAGGTGTAGCACCAACCTGCAGGGAAAAACCTGGGGGTTGGTGGCAGAATGTAACACTCAGCCACCATAAAAACCTCACACTGTTCCTCCATCTGAACTAGTGCAGTGCTGAGGTGTCACCCATTGCATGGCTGCACTCGGGCCCTAATATGGGATCCTGAGTTGGTTTGTCATGTGGAGGGTGTGGCAATGCAGATTATCAGTGCATGCTCCTAACCTCAACCTCAACACATGTGTACATGGGAGACAGTTTAAAGGCTTAAATAAATGTGTTTCTCAGTCTGACCAGGGTTGGCACTGTACTCTAACACTTTTTTGTCTTTTCCATCAGAAGAATCCCCCTCCTAAAGGCATCACTTCTTGCTCCGGCTCCCATGAACCCTCCTCTTCATGTTCTGCAAAGACATATTGATTATTTTGCCTGATTGCCAAGTATGCAGGGTGGTATCCCCAACTCTTTATGATCTTGTCTCTTTATTTTACAAAAGATATTTTGTATTATGATTTAACCCATAATACAACTGTGAGACAATAGGCTTCCAACAAATGCAGGTATTCTGTATTATACTTTTTATCTTTTAGGTGTTAAATACAGAACAAACTATTTAAATAATGCCTCACGTATTTGAGAAAGAAATCTAGTAAACTTATGCAGAAAAAAACACACAAAAAAGCTCCTGGTGACTCCTTAGACCTTGTTTCCAGGTACATATTTTTCCTGCCCAGTTTGGCTATTTTTGATTGTGTTTTATGAGGTAATACAAAACTTTTCATGTTGCATTGTGTTTGAGATTCTTTTAAAAGAACATGGCGGTATTTTGAGCTATTTTAAAAGTAAAAATAACATTGTTGTGGTTGTGCTAGGCTCAGTTTGTGTTACATATTTTAGAGCTGAAATTTCACAAGAAAAATACAAAGACTTACATTGTCCCTGAGCATGGTGATGAGGGTTTGAGTTCTTACCCTTATCAGGCAGGTCCTGAATGTCTAAAGTCAGGATAACAAGCGTTTTACAGAGTCCGTGTAGTTACAAGTTAACTTCAGTAGAAGTAAATTACTGAAGGGAAACCAAGTTGTATAGAAAATTAAATAAAAAGTTACATATCAGTTAGAGCCAAAGTCAGTCTACAAAAGAGCTAGATATTCAAAAGATGCTGCAATGACTGCTAATGTGTTAAAATAGTTTTAATCTTAAGCAAGGTTATTTACGAAAACTAAAATCAAAAATGAAACTGTTATTAAAAAAACATTTTCATAAACTGAAATAAAATAATTAACAAAACTGAAATGAAAAACTAAAACTAAACGAAACTATTAAAGTTGCTGGAAAGACTAACTGGAATGAAATAATAATTTACTAAAAATATTTAGTTTTCATTTTTGAATGAATATTCTTGCTGTTAGTCTTTAACCCTTGTAACTTATAATTCTAAAACAGAAAGTAATCCACCAAGAGCCACCGGCGGCTTGTGATAGAGGGCGACTGTTCAGACAGCATTTGCAGTGACACAGCAAACTAAATACAGGTGCATAAAGTGTGTGAAATAGAAAATGATTTACTGTAACGCCTTTCTTTGTGCTTGTTGTATATTAAGATGTAATTCAAAAAGCCTGAAATCGGAATATGCTGATCAACAAAACCTTTACCGTATGGACAGAAAAATCACAAGTGAGTAACATTTCAGTTTATTTCTCAGGTGCCTACATTTTGTTGACAATAACTCATCTGTCACTTCGCACAGGAGAAATCCTTTTTGAAAATAAAACGGCATTGATTAAGACACTGACTAGGTCATCATACAAGATCTGCATATTGTTACTGAACGAACCTGGGGTTGTTGTGAGAATGCCTGTATCGACTCCCCGAGGCAAAAAGAGTGGAAGTGGAACCAGAGATCAAGTGCATCCTGGAACTAGGTGTAATAGAGGAGTCATAGTCCCTGGTCTAGTCCTATTGTCTTGCTCAGTAAGCCTGACAGAAGTAGGAGATTTTGCAATGACTCCCGGCAACTTAAGCTTCCCAGTTTGACACCTCACAATGCTCTGCAAGTGGATGACCTCCATGAGCGACTGAGACAGGCTGAATTTTTGACCACACTTGACATGACAAATAGGTGCAGGTAGGTTCCTTTAACGGACTCCGCAAAGTCTAAAAGTGCGTTTAGCACCCCTAGCGGTCACTGGCAGTATTGTGTCCCTTCCATTCGGTTAAATGGGGCACATGTGACCTTCTGACATCTGGTAGACAAAGTTGCTCCATCCTCATAACTCCTATAGTGCTGCATACCTTGATTACTTAGTCATTTATTCCAGCACATGGAATGAACACCTACAGCAGGTCAAAGGGGTATTACGGACGCTACGAAAAGCTGGTCTTTGTATTAATCTGAAGAAATGTTTCTTTGGAATGAACAAAGCCAAATATTTAAGCTACCTGGTGGGCCTGGGTACTGTGCGGCCACAGTGAACTAAAATAGATGGTCTTTGAAAGGGGCCTTTTCAAAATGGCAAGAGGCAGATCCAAGCCTTTCTCGGCTTAGTAGGTTACTACCGCCAGTTTGTACCCCAGTTTTCTGAGAGATTGGTGCCCTTCAGTGACCTCACAAAAAAGACGGTCCCAACAGTGTGGTATGGGATGATAACACCGAAGCTGCATTTTTTTGACTTAAAACAGACCTTTACGTTGGCACCTATTTTGAAGGCTCCTAACTTTTCTTTGCCTTTTAAACTCCAGGCGCCTGTTTCGGACACAGGCATGGGAGCTTGCTGAGCCAGAGCATCAACACTGTCGAACAACCTATCATATTTCTGATCTGGAAATTGCTGAAGCGAGAAACCAGGTATCAGGCGGTGGAGTGGGAAGCCTTGGTGATCAAATGTGTGATTACACCGCTGCGGTACTACCTTCTGGGCTGTGAATTCACCTTGGCTACAGACCATGCACCATTACAGTGAATGGCCTTGCACAAGGTGTTGAACCCGCAGGTCTTTTAGTCCTGCAACCATACAATTTTAAGCTCGTCCACCGACAAGGCTCGTCCAACGCGTCGATGATCTAGGCTGATGGGGGGCCATGTCTCACACATGCGCATTGTAGGCAGCTAAAGGGCTCAACTGAAGGTAATTCCAAGCCAGACCAGGGGATGGCAGGGTGCACTAACCCTTTCCCTTTGCATTGGCAGACCGACCATGGGAAAATTTGGCTGGATTCGATGATGTCACTTCCGGTTCTGCCCACCCGAGGACGTTACTGCCGGTCCTAATGACATCACTTCCTCTACCTGACTACAAAGCCAGCATGTTTACCCTGTCTGTTTGTTCGTTTTGTGCACTGAGATCTGTTAAGAACAGTTAATTTGAAGCAAACCTTCATTTTTGGCAGCCATACTTAAAGTATATGGCCGGCTCCCATTAAACCTTCTTCTGTATTGTCTAAACCCTTTCACAACTGGTACAGAGTATCTCTGCATTTGAGTATTGTGCATTAATACAAATGGCACGACACTACTATCCATTACAATGGGTCTCTTTTGGGGCTAATTTAAGGAGATTTTAGACTATCACTCTCAGTGATATCGGGCAACCCTAAAATGACACTAGGAAATGATCAGAATGAGCTGCCAAGCTTACTTATACTCAGTTGCTTACCAACTTCCCCACCAGAATGACAGTTTCTTAGCTCCAGTTTCGTGTCCTTGCCAAAACTTACTTTCTGTTCCTAAATTCTCTAATGCTGTCAGCTGGAAGTAAAATCTGCTATTTTCTTCAGTTCACTCCAATTCATTTTCAATAGTACCCTTCACTGAGTACACAATGTCTAATCTTTACTGTATTACATGCACAAGAACATATGTCAGGGTAAACAGACAATAAAATAAATCAATATCAATAGTTAAATATAAGCACATGAATGTTGATATAAACTATATATATTGGAAAACACACACATACACAAACCTGCACTATATTGTTAACCTACATAGCAAATATAACATGCACATTTAATTTAAAAATTAAAAGATATGCATTGAGAAGGAGAAATGTTAGGTACAGTAAATAGTTGTACATAAATCTATACTAATAAAAGGCAAAGCCCTCACTGACTCACTCACTCACTAATTCTCCAACTTCCTGTAGGTAGAAGGCTGAAATTTGGCAGGTTCATTCCTTACAGCTTACTTACAAAAGTTAGGCAGGTTTCATTTCAAAATTCTACGTAATGGTCATAACTGGAACCTACTTATGTACATATATACGGCCATAGCCTGCAGCTCGATTGCGTGTGAGCGGAGTTGCGTCCCTCATCGTCACGCCTCCCCGTAATTGAATGCCTGCCCATATAAGGCCGTCCATCAGCGGCAATCAATAGAAACACTCTGCCGCTAAATATTCGCTGGTGAAGGACTGTGCTTATGCAGGCGAAGATGAGATGGTCAGGTGGTGTTTGGCACAAACTCAAGCGAAACTCAGAGAGAAACTTTTAAGTGCGGGTCTTAGCTAACATTAAATAAAGCTGTGGATAGCTGCGAGATAGCTACAAGCACAGCTGTGACACCGATGCATGTACTCCGGCGCTCATGTGAACTGACTGTGAGCGCGATGCCTAGACAAAAGCAACAGCTCCAAAGCTGAACAAAATGCATTACCCAATTGAGAAGGCAGCAAAAGAATATGGAGCGAGTAGCGCATACAAGCATATTCATAAGTGCAGCTACTGCGAGAAACAAACGGTGTAAACCTTAAGTTTAAATTAAGTTCATAGACACGCTGCAGCTGGCGTTTGTCATGCCCTACGCGAATCGATATTCGCGAGATACAAGTTTAATGAGAAGGCGCGTTGCCAGGTCTGAGCTAACATCGCAACATCACATGAGATAGCACAAGCACAGCTGGAACCTTGATGCATGTACCCGGGCTCCAACTTTTTTGTAGCGGACGAAAAAAAAGCAACAGCCCCAAAGAGTTAACAAAAAAGATTACAAAATTGGAAGACAAAAAAGAATAGAAGGGTGACACTTAAAAACTATTCGGGTGAAACCTTTGGGGAAAACAAAGCACAGGGGGAAAAAAGTCAATGCCCAGCTAAAGGAACAATTTAAAAAAAACCTGTGCAGGTGGATGTCTCAAAAAAAGAGGAAGACACTGATTGATGCAGTAAGAAAGAATCGGGGTGAATGATATCTTTAAAAAATTGACAAACACGGGAAAGAAACGAAAACAACACATCCTCCAAATACCCCCTGATTGAAAAAAATAATGATAATCAAATCCGTGGCAGCAACACTATAACAGTCAGAAACAATTACACGACAATATTTAGTTTTTTTTAAATTTCCCTTTTCTTTTTAAAATTCTTTAAAATACTTTTTCCCCTTTTTGGGGGGTATTTTATATGGAATATGACTAAAACATTAAAATTTTTAAAAAAACTTTAACTTTAAATTTACTTGTTTTATCTGAATATTATCTTAAAAAATAAAATTAAGTAACCCTATGCATATTGTGCCCTGGTAGTAATAGTAGGAGTAGTTGACTTCCCCCCAAAAAAGAGTTCTTGTCTGGTGGACTTAGATTTCAGGGAAACTTCTAATGATAGTCTTGTGGGGAGAAGAGGGCTTTTTTTTGAAATTCGGAGCTAGGGCCCTCAGACCTGACCCCCCAACCACCCTGGGGAAAAAAAGCGGGACCCCCGGGTTGGTCCTCACTTTTGGGTCAACCCCAGGCCCCCGGGGCACCCCTGGGTGGAAAATGCCATCTAAAAACCTTAGTGTGGACAAAGCAGCTGCTTTCCTGTGATCAACCTGACATCGGGCTGGTGCCACCTCCCACCTGCACAAACCATGACCATCAGTCCATGGTCCGGGTTTCCCTTTCCAAGTTCCCCCCAAGATGTTGGGAGGAAAATTTAATTTTATTCGTTGACCTTTTGGAATTTCTGCTGCTTCTGGACTCAGAAAAACAATTTTTCCTGGCTTGAAAAACAGACCCTTGGGACCACAGCCCAGAAAAAAATTTCGCGCCAAGGGGCGAAACATAGAGACTTACCCCTTCTAAAATTTTAAAGGGGAAGAACTATAAGGGCAGAGGTCTCACAAATTTTAAAAAAGCCCGACAATCTGGTGATAAAACATTTTTTTTTGGTTGGGGTAAACACTGCTTCCCGTGTAAAAAAAAAAATTGTTTAAACCCACACATACCTTTTGCATACCATAGATTTTTTTTTTTTTTGTAGGAAAACATGTTGGCTCTTCAGCAAAAAACATGAATATTTGCAACAAAAAAGAATCCACAGTCAGAAAAAAACTAAAAATGGATAACCCCTTTTTTTAAAATCTAATAAAATAGTGAAATGTTTCCCCAAAATTGTGTCAATTTGAAGCAGGAAAATTATAACCCTGAAAATTAATTAAAGGATTTTGTATGATGACGGAAGTTTGTGGGAATTTTTTAAGTTTTTCCAAAAATAAATGAGTCTTTTATTTTTTGGATTTTTAAAAATTGACATTCAGAAAATATGTTTAAAATTAGATGTGACAAACATGTTGTTTTTCTGTACACAAATGTTTTTTTTTTCCAAATTATTTAAAACCCACTTTATAAAATTAGAAATCAAAAAATTTTCCCCACATTTCCTTTAAAAACTTATAAAAATTTTTAAAAAATGAAAATGAAATCAATGAAAAAATTAAATCCAAAATTAAAAACCAGTGGGGGTTTTGTTTTTAAAACAACAAGATTTTTTGCCCTATTCTGTATTAATTACCCTTTTTAAAAAAAAAATTAATCAGTCAACACTCATCAAAACCAGTAGTGTCTGTCACTTTTGGCCTTTAAAATGGTAAGGCATTTCTAATCACCCCCAATAACAGGGACATGTTAATATATTCAAACTAAAAAAAGAAAATTAGCTTTTAAAAAAGTGTAAGTAAATTATTTTCTATTTGCAGAATGTATAAAAGTGCTGGGACTTTATTCTAATCCAATGGCATGGAATGATGGGGAAGGATTTCAGGGAAAAAATATAATATATATATATATACATATATATACAAAATATACATATATATATACATATATATAATATATATAAATATACAAATATATACATACATAAAATATATAATAAATATATATATAATATATAATATATATATAATCTTTTTTAATATATACATATATATATAAACACTAAATTTTTTTTTTAAAATATAATAAACAATATATATATATAATATTCAAAATACATATTTTAAATTAATTTAAATATTACATAATTTTTAAAAATTTTTTAAAATTTAAAAATATAATTAAAAAACTTTAATATTCTTCTTATATATATACATATAAAATATATATATATAAAATAAATATATATAAAAATATAAAATATATATATATATATATATATATATATATATATATTAAAATATATTTAAAACATTTTAATTAATAAAATATAACTATATAATTAAAAAAAATATATTTAAATAATAAATTATTTATTTTAAATAAATATTTAAATTTTATAAACCATTTTCCTTAAAAAGTTTTTTTCCTTTTGCTTATGGGGGGGTTCCAAAAGGTAAAATTTGGGTTTTTTCCCCTTTCCCTTAAATTTTTAAACTTTCTTTTTAAAAATTTTTTTCCCCGGTGGAAGCATATTTTTTTTAACCCCCCAAAAATTCTTTTGAGTTAAAAATGCTTTGGGGGAAATTAAAAGATCTAAGTTTTTAACCGGTTTTTTGATTGGGGAAATAACCTTTGTCAAAATAACCAAAATTTAAAAAAACTAATTTTAAAAAAAATTTTTCCCTTTTTTTTTTATCCTTTTTTTGGGTTTTTTTTCTTTACTTTAAAAATTTTTTTTTAAAAAACTTTTGGGCTAGAGATTTCTTTGACAGCGCTTACCGTCCCGACCACCTTCCCCAAAACGGCAACACTAAAGTAAAAAACCTGCCTGAAGTTTTGAAAACCCGCTTAAGATCTGAACCTCCGGGGCTGAAAGTTTTTT
>NW_024381227.1:0-6360 GCF_016835505.1 Polypterus senegalus | reverse complement strand
GTACAATAAAAGGCATAAAAAAAACCCCACACATTATGCAAGGAGTAATTAACAGGGGTTTCCCAAAAACATTCATTTTCATATTTATATATTTTCTCTCAGAATACTGTCGAACATTTAAAACGTCATTCAAAATTCTTTTTCTTTTTTTCAACAGTCTTTAATGTAGAAAAAGGTTTTCAAACCAAGTCAAATTTTTTTTGAATTTCTTTTCACAATTTTTTAAATTAATGTTGAATGTTAAAACACCCACATCTTTTAAGGTACATTACCAGTCCTCGACTTTTGGGCCCTTTGTAAAGCTTTGAAGGAAATCGGGTTTTTTTCAAAATGGGGAAAGGGGAAAAAAATGCAAAGGTCAGGAAAATAAAAAACAAAGGATGGGTTTCTCTGTTTTTAATTTTAGTTGTTTTACGCCCTGCATTGCTTGGATTTATATTCAATGGCCCAGATAAAATTTTCTGTCAATATTTTAACACCTTATCATTTCCCTTTTTGCGTTTTGTTTTTGAGACCCTTTTTCCAAGCATTATGAAAACGTTTTTTAACTTGGGACTGTTTTAATTTGTGTAAACCCAATTTTTCCCCTTTTAAATAAATACATAAATAAAAAAATAAATAAAAACCTTGAACTGATATTTATTTAAAAAAAAGGGTATTATTTTATATTTATTTAAAAAATTTAACAAAAAAGGTTTTTTTTTGAAAATGTAATAAATGTCATTTTTTATATTTTTTTTAAAGCTTTTTTTTAACAAGTCACTGAAGCTTTAACCAAGGTGGAAATTCCCTTTTTTGAAAGATTTTGTACTGTCACAGATACTGGTGGTGAAAAAGAACTGGTATCACCACTGCTGCCCCCCGGGGGGAAATGTTATACCGAGTAGAGGAGTTATCACCCTTTCACCCTCATTAGAAACCCCCCGGGAAAGGTATAACTAGTATTTTTTATTATAAAATGTACCATCACCCAACCCACTCCCTTAAAACCCAACCCAAACCACAGCAATCACAATTCCCCCCCCAGACACAACCACCCTTCCCCCCAGCTCAGCTCGCCCCTGGGATCCCAAGCCCTTTTATACCCCCCTGCCCCGAGGTGTTCCTCCCCAAATAAAAGCCCTTTATTCCTTCTGGGTCGGGGTAAATTCTTTTTTTACCCCCGAAGCACGCATTTCTTCCTGTCACGGGATTATGACGCACTTCGAAAGGGCATCAAGTCCAGGGCCCCCCGACAGGATTTAGTGGTCCCCAAGGTATTAGGGGGCTGTAAAAAAAACTAAAAGCCCATGGGGCCCCAAATTGGGGCCCGCCCATGCTGTCAGGAGAGCCCCTTTGGCAGCCTGGGGGAGGCCGAATATGGCTGGCCATCCACCACACACTTTGTACTCCAATATTTGAGGGACATGGTGCTTTAAAAGCCCAAAACGAAAGTTTAACTGATGACTAGTTCACCACATCAACGAGGTCCCCCGGGTCAGCGTGACATTAAACGGGAAAGGGAAATTGATTTATTCACAGCATGTGAATGCTTCTGCTTGCCTCATGTTTTGCCATGAAGATTTTACTAAAATTTTTTGAGAAATTTACCTTAAAAACTTTGTTGAAACGTTTTGTAAATGATTTTGGGACCTGTACCACCCTTTAAAAATGTTAGTCATTTAAAAAGCATTCTGTCTTGTGGTTTTCTAACCCCCCTAGGGGATAACATCCAAAAAGCTTTTGGGTTTTTCTGTGAAGGCTGTTTTTTTGCCAGGCCACAGGTTAAAGGGGCCGAGATAGTGCCCTGAAACAAACGGGTTGGTCGGTTTAAAGTGCTTTTGTTGATGGGATGGGGAACAATAAATGAGGAAACAGTATAACTTGGCACTAGACCCAGATCAAGCTCTCTGATCTTCCCGCCTACTGTATCTGCAATTAAAATTTTGTTACTAGAAATTAAGGTTAGTAAAACATTTTGGGAAAACTTAAATCTCAGCACGGGAGCACTAACAGCTTCTTTTCAGTTTTAACAAATCCTTCATTTCCAATGAACATTAAACCCGAAATTTTGGGTTGATGAAACCACCGAAGTCAGGCGGGAGCATCTGGTTTACGGGTTAAATTTAAAAAATCTTGTCCTCAATACGAGAAGATTTTAAAATAATGACTTCATGAAAGACCTCCCAACAAGCATCGGATACACCAATGACAATCCTTCAAGTGTCGAAATAAAATCTCTGTAACTTAAAAGGAGGACATTGTAAAACCCTTGTTCTTAAGAAGAATAAATAGACCCTTTATTTTCAAAAACTTGAAATTGAGTTTCCCAAAAAGCATTCTAGTTCATGTTCAGTCCATCCTTATCCTCCATAAGTTTTTTTAGACAATCACTGTTTAGTACAAGAAGAAATTTCAATGTAATTTGGTCACAGAAAAATAACTAACTGATAATTCCAGGCCCAAAAAACTTGCAAGCAATGAGTTTTGGGGTTTTTCCCATCCTGCATATAAAACCTTTCAACCCTCTTTGGGAAAATGTTAAAAGACTGAAGGTTAAAACAATGCAGCAAAAAAACATTTCCCTTTTTCCCCAAATCGTGGATCTTATTAACTTTTCATTTAATTTAACACCCCACTGTTTACAATGCTGTTTATGTGTTTAGAATTTCGGGCTTTTTAACCCTTATCTTACTTTTTATTTCAATTCTTTTTTATTTTTCTACAATTTTTGCATTATGTATGCATTTAAGTGTCAATAAAAAAATTCCCAAGTCGACCTTCCCCGTGTAAATGTATTTGACTGATAAAGGGTTTCCATTCCCCCCCCCTTAATGCTTTTTCTCAAAAATATTTGCAAAACTAAAACTTGTTCAACATCATCATATGTAGGCTCTGCTAAAAGCTGTCTGAAAAAAGGGGTGAAGCTTTTCCAAAAAAACTCAGGATTACTTATACTTTTGTGTCACCCCCTTTACACTCAAAGATAACGATACAGGCTATGAATGTACTATGAATGTCTCAAAAAAAGGGGGAAATATAAAAATGTTTTTACTTTTTAAATTTTTATTTGATTTTTTAAAAAAACACACTTTTGATTTCACTTTGATTGTATCGTTTTACTTTGTATATGCAAAGAAACTCTTGACATGGTTTAATATGTTCCTTTTTGTATACAGTGTTTTTAAATCCGATATTATCCTTATAAAAAGGGGTATTCCCCAAATTTTGTTGTTATTTATTTTTATTATTATAGTTTATTTACATAGCACATTTCATATTTAAAAACAGCTCAAAATGTTTAAAAGGTAAATAAAACCAGAGTTAAAACAGGAACCTTTTGGGACAAATACAAAAAATTAACTATAAATAAAAAAAATAAAATAATGTGTTTTTACTTTAAAATGGTTAAAAGCTAACTTTAAAAAGGGATGTTTTAAATTTGTTTTGAAAACTAGTAATACAAGATGGCCATGAATCTCAAATGTTGAGTGCAAGTTTTTTCCAAATCTTTTAGAGCATAAAAAAATAAAGCTCCCACCATTCCCTTTTGTGTCTAATTCTCAAGTCAATAGTTTGGCACTGAATTATCATAATTTCAAGGGGGAAAATATTCAGTTAAATTCAGAGAGATGAAGGTGTTAACCATCTACTGCCTTAAAACTAATAAAAGAGTTTTCAAATCAATTTTAAAAGAATGGGGGGTCTATTGGCTTTTAGAGTGGTGTTACATGTTTCCCCTTTTTTTGGGGGTGTCGGGGTTTTCTGCAGCATTCTGTATAGAAAATATTTTGGCACCCAAAAACAAACATTGTAGTAATTAAAAAAAAAATAAATGATGGTTAAATTTTAATCTTTAGAATGAAAAATGGTCTGACTGTAAAATATAAATGAATAAATGCCCCTTAATTGCAACCTTTTGGGGAAGAAATGAAATCAGACAAAAAAAAAGTTCAAGATTTCTTTCCTTAATATTTATTTTTTACAGTATTTTGTTATTTCCAAAATAGTTTCAGTAATTTTAAAAGTTTATATTCTATTCTATATATTCTTATATTATACTCAAAATTGATTACTTCTTTATAGAAAAAACTTTTTCCTATGATTAAATCTTCAAACGTTGCTATTGTTACGACCATGCAAGATTTGGAGCTAAAAATTTCTAAGTCCCATACACTCACCCCGAGATGGCCCCAACCCCCTTATTATGACGGTAAAGGAATTTATATCCCAAAAAATTCAAATTTTTCTAGAGACAAAACATTAACCGAGATCTCTGCAGGGAAAACCTGGGAAACTCTAAGGCCTTTTTAAAGGGCAGATTATCCAAACTTTTCCCCCAGAAATAAATCCAAGCCAAGAAAGCAGTAGAGATAAAAAACAAATTACTAAAATAGATGAAGAACCGCTAACCAAGGGGGCTCTACATAGGAGGGGGAGGCTCTACTTAAATTAAACCCCTTTTACAACTAAAGAAACTGAAAACTAATCTAAAAAACCAGACATCATTTTAGAACATGGAGAGAAAGCTAATAGTTTTTGCTCAACAAATTCAAACAGGAAGTGCAAGCAATCTCAGTAAACACCAACACAAAGATAAAATGTAACACAAAAAAAATAATGACACTTTTGAGATTATAAACCTATATATGGAGTTTAAAGAAAACAATACACAATCTAATGCATTTCGGACAAAGAAAACAAATAGGCCTTTTTGTGCAAGAACTTTATAAACCACTTCGTTATCAAATTACTAGATGCTATAAATTTCCCAAAGGGGGGAAAACGCAGGCCCCTGATGGACCCTGCAAAATTTTTCAAAAATTCTCCCTCAGCTAGCTTCTTGAACATTTACAGAAGCCAGAGATAATTCTTCCCCAAACCTTTGCAACACTAATCAAAGTTTTTTCCAAAAAAAAATAAGGTTTAAAAAATTACAGACCAATTTTACTTTAATAACGCGTTAAAATATTAAAATCATAAACTAGAAGGATGGAGAAATTTCCCCCCCAAATCACAAGACCAAACTATTTTTAGGGGGTGACCGATTGTCAAATCTTCCCTGTTTAATGTAATATACTCAAACTAAATCAAACACCCAAAAAATTATTATATTGGGTGCAGAAAAAAATTGACATGATTGAATGGAAATACCTTTACTACATTGGGGTTTGGTTTTAACATTTGTGCATGGATTAAAATTACTGCACTAACCCAGAAGTTTAGTTTTTATCAACAACATTTGCTCAGAAATTTAAATAGAATGGGACTAGACAAGGATGCCCCTTTTTTTATCGCTGTTTTTTGGTTCCATTTCCCCTGGCAAACATTGTCAAATATTGATAAAGGGGGTTAGGAGAAGGGCTGGGAAAAGAAAACTCATTATAAAGATGATATGGTATGATATATGAAAGAAAAATTTGTCCTGAGCTTAAAAGATCCAGAATTTCAAAAAATTCTGGGCTCGTTAATCTGAATAAAAGTGTACCTTCCCGTGAATTCTCAAGCATATAATATTAGATTTAAACTAGAAATATCGGGAAAAATCACAAAAACAAAAGCTCTTTTTCCAAAAATTTCCCCATCTGGAAAAAATTAAAAAAGACTTATAGATGGTCAACCCTTCATTCACACTAGCTGGAAAATTTAAAACTGTTAAGATGAATATTTTTCCTAAGCTCCCTTTTTTTTTCAAAAAATTCCCAAATACATTAAAAAGGGAAAAAAACAGGGTATAAGAACCCACAAATGAAGAATTTAAAAAAGGCTTGGACCAAAAAGAAGTAAAATCTTCCATACTTTGTATTCTTTTGCCCAATAAAAACAATCGGAATATAAAAAAAAATTGGCTCCACCCTTGTCTGGAACTAAGTAGAAAGATTTTAAGATGGGGGAATTTTTTCACCCCGAAGAGAAACCATTTTTTTCAACCTTCCAAAATATCAGTTTTTTAAATCTGGAAAATATTTGGAATTAAGAGAGATCTTTTTATAGACACGCCTTTGCATCCCGAACAAAAACCAAAACATTCCCGCTACACATTTCTTTACTATTTCAAACAGGAAATTTGTTAAACAGAACCTTAGATTTTCCCCCATCTTGCCCCCCATCCCTTCTGGAAAACATATTCTCAATCTTTAAAGGGCTTAGACTCCCTCTCTACAATATATAAAATCATTTTTCCTCCCTTTTAAAAATCCAAGGGACACTGGGAAAAAAATCTCTCAATTAATATATCAGAAAGGAGGGGAAAAAGCAATGCAGAGAATTCACCCAAGCCCATATCCCAAAAGACAATTTAAAAACTAAAAATTTTATATCAACACTTCCGACTAAAAATCTAAAATGTTTCCAGGGCATGATCCCCCTGCAAACTTGAAC
>NW_024381226.1:0-8889 GCF_016835505.1 Polypterus senegalus | reverse complement strand
TTATTTATTAAAATTCCCACACCTCTGGTTTTCTTTGTATAGCCGGAATGAAACATTTGTGCAATCCAACCTCTTTTCAGTTGGAAACTGGTCCGCACTTTTTAATCAAATCTCCTGATGAAATGCTGTGTTAGCTTTAAGGTCTGTGAATTGGAAAATATTTTGTTTTTACTCTTTAGATCATAAATGAGACCTTTGACATTCCAGCTTACAAAGATCAAGGGCTGGTCATAGAGATACTGTTTCTGAATGTATGGGAACATCTTCTAATGTTAAGTAAAAGAAGTGCCATTTAAAGATTTATCTTTAACACCAATTTCATATTATTATTGTAGATTAGCATGGCCCAGGAGCTTGTCATTATGTTACAATTTACAATTGTTCAGATTAAAAGCAGAGATCAATTGCAACTTGCTTTCCCCAACTCACACACTCCCCCATTTTACCATTCAGGGGAAGACATGGAAGTGGTGAAGAGCTGCAAGGACCTCGGGTCTACATAAACAACAAATTGGACTGGTCGGACCACAGAGGCGCTGAACAAGAAAGGCCAGAGAAGACTGGACTTGCAAAGGAGACTCAGGTCTTTTAATGTCTGCAGCAAGGAGCTAGAAATGTCCTACCAGTCCATAGTAGCAATTGTGGTGTTAAACACTGCAGTCTCCTGGGGTGGCAACCTGAGGTCAAAAGAAGTACGAGGCCTGAACAAACTTATTAAGAAAGTCTGCTCTATCAGAGGGTGAACCCTGGACACATTGGAAGCTGATGAGGAAGACAAGATGATGGCAAAGCTGTCCAAATATCTCATCCAAATCTTCTGAAAGGTTGTCAGGATTTCTGCTTCAAGTCATTGTCTTTGTTGTTTGTTCCGGAGTCACACAACTCCTTATGTGTAAAATTTCTTCCTGGCCTCAGTTTAAAATTCATTACCCTTAATTTCCACTGATGTTCTTAAGTATGTGAATCACCCTGAATGTTTCTGATTCTCTTTTATCAGTGCCTTTTAGTAATTTTCAATATCTGGATCAGGGCCCCACAGAGTCTTCTCTGCTCAGACTAAACAGTTTGAATTCTCTGAGTCTGTCATAGTAGGACATGTCCTTCAGTTCCATGATGCACTTGGCTGCTCTCCTCTGCACAGCTTCAATTTCTGCTCTGTCTTTCTTGTATTGTGGTGACCAGAACTGCACACAACACTCCTGTGATCTCAGCTATGCATTACATAGTTTGGGCAGAACACCTTTTGATTTAAATTCAACAGTTTTAATAATGTAACCTAACATCTAATTTGCCTTTATAATTACTTCTGTACTAAACATTGCTTACTTGAGTCAACATAAGCCCTAAAATGCTCTTCTGAGTTCTGGCCCTGTAACTCAGTGTCTCCATCTTGTACTTATGACTGATGTTCATTTTGCCCACATGCAGCACATTTCAACATTTACTTCCATTTTCCAGGTGATCGCCCAGCTCTGAAAGTTGTCCAGGTCTTTGTGAATTCTCTCTGTTGCCTCCTCTGTGTCTGCCATCTCTCCAATGTTAATATCATGTGTGAATTTCACATGTTTAAAAGGATTTGTGAGGCTGGGAGATTTGACCTCTCATCACATCAACAAGCTGCAGCTAAACATGTGAATAAAGACATAAAAAGGTGCTATATACTGGATAGAAAGTCAATTGATAGTGTGCACTTATTTTTTAAGCAGATGTTTCTTTAAAATGTCCACAAGAAACACAAGTCTGAGTTACAGACACAAGAAGGTGCCACTTCATACTCTGCAGTACCTCAGTGACACGTCACCTTTCCAGAATTCCTCTCAGTGTCTCTGGACATGTCACATAATTTGTGCCCTCTATTGGTCACTAAGCCCCCTGACTATTTCAGTGGACCTCCTCTACAGATCTCTGGTTTATGTCTCGTTGTACTGACCATTTTTGATAGAAAGTGACCTTCACAGAAGACTCACCAGTAATGATGGACACCTGCAGAGCTGTCTGTCTACCTGTGGTCACCTCCTGTGTCACCTTACTTTTCTCACTCTTTGAAATTCTAATCCTTCTGACTCTCCTCCTACTCTGCTATGGTGAGTTTAGTTACCTTTGTTACTATTCTTGTGCTGTCGTCATTACTGGAGTTTTGATTTTATTACCATACTTTGACTTTGTGTATTGGGACGTTGTTGGCCTTGGATTCCCTTTTGTTGTTTTAACAACTCCTCTTGTGCTATTTGGAGTTTATTTTGGGCCTTAGAGTATTTGTTTCGAATAAAAACCTTTGTATTTATAAAGATTCTTCATTTCCCTTTTTGGTGACTAGCTGGGGTTTGATGGCTTCCCCCTCTGGTGGGCTCTTTGATTTTATAATTTGGACTTACATGCTTGGGAACTCTCTAGTTCATAATAAGAGGATGTGGAGAAGGTCAAGACCAAAACTATGAATGGACAACGTGGGATTGTGGTACAAGAAAACAACAGTATGGACAGAAAGGGCAACGAGAAGATGAAAGATACCACTGTGGATGAGGGGCTCAGGGTCACAATGCTGTCTTTAAGAATTTAACAATTAAAGAGAAATCTGCAGCTGTGTCCTCGTCACGTCCATCTGTCTGCCCACGTGTGACACTGACGTCTGTCCTGGTTAAAAAAATCTTAATATGGTGGGTGTGGAACATAAAGAGACATAAAGTCAGAAGAAATAAAATTCAACACACACACAGACACTCACACACACACACATACACACACCCTCACACACACTTGTTGTTCACTTACTTCAGTTTTTCTATTTTGCAGTTTTCATTCCTCAGCCCCTCACACAGCTGATTTACTCCTGAATCCTCCAAGTTGTTGTTGCTCAGGTCCAGTATAGTCTGTATTGAGTTTGGAGAACAAAGAGCTGAGGAGAGAGCTGAGCAGCTTGTGGAGGTGAGACGACAATGAAACATGCTCTGGAGAAGAAGAGAGAGAAGTTAGGACTTGTGGACAGGCAAACAGACCATTGGGGGTCTCAATAAGTGACATGATGACTACAAGCAGAGCTGGATGCTCAGGTGTGCCACTGAACAGCAGGAGATAGCAAGAGACAGAACCTTCTTACTATAACTGAGTAACAGTGCGATAATAAGCTTAGTTGTGGTAAGAACAGGTCCCAGTAAAGAGGGACTTGAAAGACCCATTTTAAGTTTAGAAATGGGATAAGCATACAGTTTTCTGACCATTTAGAAATGGTTCTGAAACATTTTGAAATGGTACAGAAATGTTAAGTAAATAGTACCGATTTGAGATTTAACAAAATTTAAGCTTTGAACTGAACTTATCTTAACATTATTTTTTCCTTTCTTTTACTATTTTAATTTTCTCTTTTGTGTGAACTGCTTTTACTTTGAAACTTAACTAAACTTTTAAAAATGAAGACATTTTGTC
Source organism: Polypterus senegalus (assembly GCF_016835505.1). NCBI lineage: Eukaryota > Metazoa > Chordata > Cladistia > Polypteriformes > Polypteridae > Polypterus > Polypterus senegalus. The sequence continues at coordinate 5,466 of NW_024381226.1, read as the reverse complement.
TGTGGAATCATTTCTGCGCGTCAGGCGTTTGTTGAATCCCATTTTTTGAGTTGAAGCTGCTGAACTTTGGTAATTTTGGGAAAACGCAGCCATACCTATTATGTGGAGTTTAGAAGCAGCTAGATAGAGCTTAGGAGAAGAAGTAAACTGTAGAAATGACCTCAACCACTCCAGAAAAATGAGGAATGTCCCTGGTGATGCCATTTCCTGGCATAGTTGGACCACTGATTATATGTGCTGTTTGAGGATGTCATGTTGTGTTCATCTGTCAGTGTTCTACTGGCTGTAATGGAGGGACATTGAAAGACTTTACAGATTGAAGGGGTGCGTTTCCACACACATTTTAAGAACTGCCAAATTATTACAACTATTTGTTGTTGACATCATGGATGCTGTAATTCTTAAGGAATTCTTTAGTTTTGACCAAGCTATCATTTTTGATTTCAAATCTGCTTTGATAAGGGCTTGTTTTGTAATTCTTTTTTTCTTTTGTAATATATACTAGGGGGCTCCACCCCCTGCTTGCTTTGCTCGCCCACCCCTGGGTTTGGTTAACTTATACAATTTAAAGAGATTGTTATTTTCATTTCATTCGTTTTCATTAATTTTTAATTTTAATTTGCCACTTCTCATCTCTGCCACTCGAGTTGTGAGAAGGGGGGGCTGAACGCACGCACTCTTCTGAAACCCCCTCTTAAACGGTGATACAATGGGAAACAAATACATTTTTTTTATACTTCCTATTTGTGCAATCAGCTGCTTGCTTGCTTCCTGCTGCTGCTGCCGCCGCCGAGCTGCATGTTCTGCTTGTCGCGCTTCAAATCCATCATATACAGTTAGGTCCATAAATATTTGGACAGAGACAAGTTTTTTCTAATTTTGGTTCTGTACATTACCACAATGAATTTTAAATGAAACAACTCAGATGCAGTTGAAGTGCTGACTTTCAGCTTTAATTCAGTGGGTGAACAAAATGACTGCATAAAAATGTGAGGCAACTGAAGTATTTTTTTTAACACAATCCCTTCATTTCAGGGGCTCAAAAGTAATTGGACAATTGACTCAAAGGCTATTTCATGGCAGGTGTGTTCAAGTCCGTCGTTATGTCATTATCAGTTAAGCAGATAAAAGGCCTGGAGTTGATTTGAGGTGTGGTGCTTGCATGTGGAAGATTTTGCTGTGAACAGACAACATGCGATCAAATGAGCTCTCCATGCAGGTGAAAGAAGCCATCCTTATGCTAAGAAAACAGAAAAAAACCATCCGAGAAATTGCTACAATATTACGAGTGGAAAAATCTACAGTTTGGTACATCCTGAGAAAGAATTAGGTCAACGCAAAAAGACCTGGACATCCACGGAAGACAGCAGTGGTGGATGATCGCAGAATCATTTCCATGGTTGAAGAGAAGCCCCTTCACAACAGCCCATCAAGTGAACAGCACTCTCCAGGGGGTCGGCGTATCAATATTCAAGTCTACCATAAAGAGAAGACTGCATGACAGTAAATACAGAGGGTGCACTGCAATGTGCAAGACACTCATAAGCCTCAAGAATAGAAAGGCTAGATTGGACTTTGCTAAAGAACATCTAAAAAAGCCAGCACAGTTCTAGAAAAACATTCTTTGGACAGATGAGACCAAGATCAACCTCTACCAGAATGATGGCAAGAAAAAAGTATGGAGAAGGCGTGGAACAGCTCATTATCCAAACCATATCACATCATCTGTAAAACACGGTTGAGGCAGGCAGTGTGATGGCTTGGGCGTGCATGGCTGCCAGTGGCACTGGGACACTCGTGTTTATTGATGAGGTGACACAGGACAGAAGCAGCCGAATGAATTCTGAGGTGTTCAGAGACATACTGTCTGCTCAAATCCAGCTAAATGACCTCAAATTGATTGGGCGGCGGGCGTTTCATGATACAGATGGACAATGACCCAAAACATACAGCCAAAGCAACCCAGGAGTTTATTAAAGCAAAGAAGTGGAAAATTCTTGAATGACCAAGTCAGTCACCTGATCTTAACACAACTGAGCAGGCATTTCGCTTGTTGAAGACTAAACTTCGGACAGAAAGGCCCACAAACAAACAGCAACTGAAAGTAAAGACCTGGCAGAGCATTAAAAAGGAGGAAACCCAGCATCTAGATAGATAGATAGATAGATAGATAGATAGATAGATAGATAGATAGATAGATAGATAGATAGATAGATAGATAGATAGATAGATAGATAGATAGATAGATAGATAGATAGATAGATATGTAAGGCACTATATAATAGATAGATAGATAGATACTTTATTAATCCAAAGGGGAAATTCACATAATCCAGCAGCAGTATAATGATACAAAGAAACAATATTAGTGATGTCCATGAGTTGAAGACTTCAGGCTGGCATTGCCAGCAAAGGGGTTTCAACCAAGTATTAGAAATGAACATTTTATTTCCAGTTATTTAATTTGTCCAATTACTTTTGAGCCCCTGAAATAAAGGGATTGTGTTAAAAAAAATACTTTAGTTGCCTCACATTTTTATGCAATCTTTTTGTTCAACCCACTGAATTAAAGCTGAAAGTCAGCACTTCAACTACATCTGAGTTGTTTCACTTAAAATTCTTTATGGTAATGTACAGAACCACAATTAGAAAAAAGTTGTCTCTGTCCAAATATTTTTGGACCTGACTGTAAAAGCCTGTACAGCAGCTGTCCTTTTGACTCACTGCCTTGTCTCACAGGTAGTTAAAGTGTCTCCGAGAAAGTCACGTCTCGTCTCCTTCTAAGCCTTCCAAGAATCATTTTTATAATAGAGAGATATTTTTTGTACTTGGGGAGGAAATGGTTGGATGTAGCACACTATGCATAACTGCAGTATTTGACTAATATGTTTATGTAAATCTCCTCCACAATCAGCCTTTTTGTAATTTTTAATGGTTAGTTTGTTATCTGAATTAGTAAACCTTACATCCACTTTCCTTCACATCATTAACTTTAGGGACAGTTTGTCTGTTATGTGCAGTGGATGTCAAACTTTTGCTTGCTATGTTATGGGAGACTGCTAAAGTAATAACATTAAAGAGTCGCTCCTTCTGCTTGTTTTTCTGTTATTTGTCTTACAGTTCAGCCAAGAGGCATCTGCAGCTGCACATCTTGAAATATGGAGGTGCCCATAACATCAATGCCAGGTCTACAGGAAAACTTTGCCAGTTCAACAGCTTATTTATCTATTTATTATTAATTTATTTTGGTATTTACATTAACGTTAACATTTATTTGCTTGGCAGACACTTTAATCGAAAGCGATTTACAACAGAGGTAAACATAATTGAGTAACATTAGCCTCTGACGGTCTAAACAGCAAGTGTAGTAGGACAGGGAACAAAAGATGATTGCCACAAGTGCAAAGATGTAATGCCTAATAATTTACAATCATTGATTATAATCAATAAAGTAGTTAAACTTAAACTATAAGTTAATCATCAAAATAAAAAATGACAGAGCATAGTTGTTGTTTTTTTCTAAATCCATTAAACAGATATTCGCAGCACAGATGGGACTTCAATTGCTTTTTAAATACATTGAGGGATTCAGCAGGACGGATGAAGATTTGCACCTCGTTCTACCAACTGGGAACTACACACAGTAGAAAGTAGGAAAGTGAAAGAAAAGAGTTTGGATTAAGACTTGATGCCATATGGAGGTGGCATCACCAGACGCTGTTCACTGGCAGACCTGAGTGGGCAACCAGGAACAGAGCACCACACCAGAGTCTCCTTCTACACAGGTGCTGACCATTTGGTATCTTGTATTAATCCCCAGGGGAAATTGTGTTTTCTTATGACCTTTTGAGGTCAGAGTGCAGTGTCAGCGATTGCAGGTTAAGGTTCTTGCTCAAGGGCCCAGCAGAGTAGGATTCCTTCAGGTAGTAGCAGGATTTGAACCAGCAACCTTCCAGATGCCAATGCAGACCCTTAGCCACCAAGGTTTTCATTACCAGCCTCTTGTTTTATTATTTAAATGATCTTTAATTTTAAGAACAATTAACTGTCTTATATAAGTTATATTTAACTAAGACTACTTCCGTTTTGATGTTAGTACAAAAGATCGGTCAGAGAGCTTGTCTGGTCCTGAGTCAGGCACTGTTTGTGGCCTTTACATCAGCACCATCTTATTTATTGCCTGCTAATGACATCTGTCTGTGTCCCTCTCAGTATGGGGGCTCCCTACACATCAGCCACAAAGAACTGGTAAAGTGGGTTTTCAAACTAATAAACTGGCGAGATTTCTTTAAACTAAAATGATAAGTTTACAAGTGAAATGAAGTAAAAAAGAATCAAAACTAATATTCACTTTAGACCATACAGAACTGCGGTGGACTGGCACCCTGCCTGGGGTGTGTTTCCTGCCTTGTGCCCTGTGTTGACTGGGATTGGCTCCAGCAGACCCCCGTGACCCTGTAGTTAGGATATAGCAGGTTGGATAATGGATGGATGGATGGATGGACCATACAGCATGTTTGATGGAAGTCTCAGGGTATTTTAAAAAGACCAAACAAGACCAATAACAACTAGAAACTGCCTGCCTTGAAGTACAATGAGCGATGAACTGGTGCAGGGCCTGTAACAGCCGTGCAGTTGAAACCACGTGATCTGTCAGAACTGCACCCAAATAAAACCAGAAAAACATGATTTACAGAAAACACACGGCTGCATCTGAACTTACAAGCAGGGACTTGTTTAGTCAGTTTGACTAAATAGTGAGGTGGGCTACAACCACACGGTGTTCACTTTGGACTCAGAACAAAATTCCACTACACGGCACCTTGTCTATCTGTGCCACACTTATGGGGATTTCAGAAATCCTAAGTCATCAGTGCTTTAATAGAAACAGTTACATGGATGGAGCCTCAGATTCACAGTAAGCATTTCCTTCTTGCGCTGTTTGTGAGAATGTGATAAACCAAATACTTATAAAAGATGAAACTTCACCCAACTTTGCAGACCAGACTTCAATGATTTCTTTTCGGATAAAACTGCCCAGCGTCTCCACTCAGGTCATCTTTTTAACTGTGTTGTCCTCATTTTATCACAGCTACATAACAGAAGTATGCACTACTGTTTTCTTATTTTACTTGAAACCATTGCTCAGGTGTTAAGAGTCGGCCTTGTAGATCCTGCTCTCCACTGATCCTGACCACAGCATCCTCTGCCCTCAGACCAACACTTTCAAATGTCTTGTTACCAAATCTCTCTACTTAACCATCTGCCATCCTTCAAATGTCTTTTCATCCACTAACAGCATGCATTTCTAATTGTTGTGTCTGCACTAAGGTTGTTGAAATTAATCACATAATCGATGAATCGCGATGCAGACGTGGACGATTCTGCATCAATGCCGTGGCAGAACATAATCGATTATATCATAATAACATTTCTTGGTGATTTTCTGGCTGCAGCATAAAAATT
>NW_024381225.1:0-11611 GCF_016835505.1 Polypterus senegalus | reverse complement strand
ATTAAGGTGTAGCTTCTTCAATAAATGTTGAATATATGGTAAAACATTTTACTAGTAATTATAAATGTTCTATGTTTAAACAATGAATACAAAGTACTATTATGCATGTCTTTAGCATGTTTACTGAAAATACATGTATATAAATACATTTCCTGCATTTATTAGGCTGATGATATAATTTAACGTTAACAGCACTGTGCTCCCTTTCTCGGTGTACCCCCATTCCATCATTGAGCAGTCAATATGAGCTCTGGTATTTCATGACTTATACATTAAGCACTTAAGCATCTTCTGTAACCCTTATGTTATTATAAAATTATTTTGTTTTGTTCCTTAACCTGCTTGAATTACTGTGTATAGTAATAGTCTAAAATTCTGGTGGAGCCCAAAAGGAAATCAGAAATGAAATGAAGTTGGTATGTTGGAACCTCAGCAACATTAACACCAAAACTAAAAAAATCACATTTCAATCATTGACATTTTTCTATGAAAGTCTGCTAGCTATCCTGTTGAGGTCTTTTTAGTATTTTTGCTATTTGATTTGTAACAGCAGTTGTGCCTCAAATAGTCTACTCATCATTGTTACTGAAAGTAAGCATCAGTCACCCTATTGTTATGCCTGGGAGGCTAAAGAAATGTGCTGCTATTTACGGAATGTTGCATTTGTTGCAAATCTTAAGTCAATGTAAACCCACTGGATCACTTAAGCCACAATCTGCCTTCATCCCTAGATTTAAATATAGTGTTCCTAACTTTCAAGTGCTAGAGCAACTCAAACAACTTTAATTTGTTTTTTGGATATTATAGGACATTATGGGTGTTCAGCAAAAGTCTTTGTTGGTTACTACACTAAAAACAATGATTTTGGTCCCTAGTCAATACAAATAAATTAATTTTGGAGATTTCATTAATGTAATGCGTTTTGATTCTAATTGACAATAATAGGTTGTTTCAAATAATTTTTCTATGTTTTCATCAAACTTATTTAACTTATTTAATATCATCTTAAAAATTAAGACATCTCACGGATGCGTGTAGTCACTGCCATAAAGTAACGTGTTTTGACCGCGAAAAGCCCTGTACAACCATTTCAAACGAATTCGCCATTTTCGGTTTGCTTTGTCCCTGGTAAGTAAATCTTTGTATTAGTTTATTTATTAGACTTTGCTTTATTGAGAATGCATATATGATGTAATACATTCGTAGTTGCACAAATGTTCTTTTTCCTTAACAAATACTGTAATTTCATTAATAAAAGTTTGACATACGGTATTGTATTTTCGTTGTAACTCCAACCCTAACATTGCTCTTGCTTCAGTTACAAATAAACAGTGTTAACGCCAGTAACATTAGTCCGTGATAACTAAACATTTCATTGTACAAGCTGGTAACACAATATTATTCAGTTTAATCGCTTACATTAATAAGGGAAATATTATCAAATATTTGCAGCCCCGACTTTGGCAGAGGTATGCAATGCTAACAAACTGGAGCGGTTCTCCTCCTAGGTTCTTTAATTCATCACAACTCATGGATGTTAAGATTATTACTAGGTCATTTTCACTATTAATCATGATTAAAAATCATGTTCTTTCAAATCGTGGCAGATTTAGAAACTACAGTGAAAGTCAGTTCCCAGACCCTTCCGCTGCTCCATAAAACTCCTCTCAAGATGGTATGTTCGCTGGTTGCATGAGTGAGTTCTTCAGCCGTTGGAATGGACCGTGACTATACTTGACCAGAGTCAGAAGTGTAACTGCAGTGCAGACGTCACTTGTTAGCTCCACAGTAGTTTAGGTGAACTCCATTAACACTGCTGATGCGGGGACTTCTGGAGATGTACAGCAAATATGTGCTGCAAAATAAAACGTAATGTCAGCTTTGTATATACAAACAAGAACCTTAAAAACCAAGCATGAAAATCTTTTGGGTATCTGTAAATGATAGGGTTAGTAAATATATCCAATTTGGAAAAATGTAGAAAATGATGTGACCTTAATAGGTCTTATTCCCCATGATCATCATCCAGCTCTTTATGCACCAGTCAAGGTAAATATAATTAATTTAACTTTAGTTACTTTAAATCAGAGTTCGCCCTTCCTGTAGCCTCTTCTGTGCAGTTTTAACCTTACTTTAATATTAATTATATGTCATTTCTGTTGGGAAAGCTAAGTTTAGATAAATAAACATATTTTATACTTAGTTAGAAACCTTACAGATTACTAAACATTAGCTGGTGCTTGCTACCAGTCCATCCACTTGCCTGGCACTGAAACCCACTTTTATCTTGTAGGTTTTACTAGTCCTCAATCTTGGAGTGGAACAGGACTCATTTCCTTCTCAAACAACAAACATTTCTGGTAAGTTCATTGGCCTAAATTCTTGACTGTGAAGAGTGTATATGATTTATATTTTTCTCTTTAGGTATAGGCAGCAGCTGAAGGTGAGTAGTGGCTACAACAAACATAATTTGAAAGTCAAGCGATCCATTTTAAAAGGGACAACTTTATGAAATACCAAAGTTTAATGGCAAAATGTAACATTTTCAAATGAAATTATAATATGCAGGATGTCCAAGGAGATGACATCTTAAGAGACTGGCAGAGGACTACTATGGGCATCTATGTCATCAAGGTGGAAGGTGGAGACATTGGAGTCTATGCAGATGTTGGAATTGTTATCGACAGCGCCATCATTCTGGACAATCTGAACACTGTAGCAAGAGCCTGTGGGATGATTTATGCACTACATTTGCAGTTTCCCAAATAGTTAAAATGCTACTATGAATTTGTGCAAAAACCACTAAAGCAAATCAATGCTAAAAGGCTTCCCCTAAACTTTTTGCCCGGAACAACATGATATGTGCAAATCTGTAGTGCCTGTTCTTGTCCTGTAAAACATTTCTGTAATACTCTTAAAAAGTGGATTTTGTTCTGTTGTAAAGTTGTACTTTATGAGATTCTTCAAATGCACAGTTTCATATGTCAACATTCTGGCAAAGCAACATTTTGTATACTTTTCATTTTCATTGACAATAAAATTACTTACAGCTTTGTTTCAGATCTTAGTTTCTATTGTTTCTGTCCTAAATTTGAATTTTCAGAGTTTAACAACAGCTTAAATACATTAATAAATACTATATTTTCATTTTTATACACTAAGTTCAGTTTACTCAAAAATATTTATTAGTAATTACTAGCATTAAAACCCAGATTGAGTTCATTTTACTTAAAAAACATTTTTCTGGAGACCATTTATGTAAAATATTTAAGTAAACTGAACATGAATATCTAGTTGCAGTAAGGCAAAATTAGAGTAGAAATCTACTCAAAATAAATGAGCTGATAATACTAAAAAAAAAATGGTAAATATAATGTAATTATATAAAAGTTGATTTACATGAATACATTTTGTGCAACAACATACCTTAAAAAAATTAATTAATTTTATAAAAACATTTTTTTCAGTGTACCCCATTTTGTAATTTTGTTATGTGTGACAGAAAGAGCAAGTGACCTGCAGCAGTCCACTGGCTTGGCTTTCCTGTCAGTAGCGATCTGATTTGTTTGTTTTATAACCAAAGGGAGATGTTCTCTGGAAAACCTTTCTAATTTTTAACAACAAAAGAATATGAACTCCTCAAACTAATAGCTTTTGTGGCAGAATAAATGGGGTCCTGTGGGCAAAAAAAGGGCACAAAAGGAATTTCAACATGTATCCAATAGTCAAAGCATTAGAAATTCAAACATTAAACAACTGTAACCTCTTATAAGAACACTGTTTCCAAATAAAGCAGCCAATAGCAATGACCTTTATGCTTTGCCAAAGTTGCAGTATTCTATTACTACTGTTGTTAGGTAATAATGTTTGGAGGATGGGTATATCAATTTAGCAACAGGCACATTTTTCATATTGTCAGAATCTAAGCTTCTTTTAATTCTCTTATTCTCACTTGTATTTCTGACCTCCCTTCTTCTCTTCCAGAGACCATTTATCCCAATTGCAGATTGTACTGTACTTTTACAGTACATTATAAATTGATATCTAATTTTCATTTTGTGACCTTTACAATTCTAAATTTGCACTAGTGTGTATTTGGTGTGCATGTATGTGTGTGTGTTTGTTCACCCTGACATGGACTGACACTCTGTCCAGGGTTTGTTCCTGCCTTGCACCATATGCTAGCTCGGATGAGCTCCAATTCCCCACTGCAACCTGGGTCTGGATTAAGCAAGTTAGAAAATGATATGATTTTACAACCTCACATTATATAACTGACTCATGTCTGGTGTCATTTTACAGTGTGTTTACAATTTTTAGTGATATTTTATCTTTCTCATGGCTGTGGCAATCTAGTAGGTGCCAAAAGTGTTTTATTGCCATCCACTTGATTCGCTGCATTGCAAAATATGACATCATAACATCACCATTTTTAGGATTGCTGCAGGCTGTACTCTATTTCCAAGCTAAAAACTGACAGTGATTTTTTTGATTTAGTTAAAGACAGAGAGGTTAGAACTCATTTAATCATTGTCATCAAAATTGTTATTACCAATTGCCATAACATTAAGAAGTCCTGTAAAGTTGGTCACTAGTTCAAAAAGCCCCCTAGCAGTACCTGAATGAAGTTCACCCTGAGACTGTTCCACCTCAGAGTTTCAGGTGTTCATTGTGATATATATACTTTCACTTGGTAAATTATTGGGAACACCTGAACACCTGCATATTCATGCAATTATCTAATCAACCAATCACTCAGCATCAGCACAATGCATAAAATTGTGCAGATACAGGCAAAAATCTTTAATTAATGTTCACATCAAACACCAGAGTGAGGACAAAAATGTGATCTCAGTGATTTCAACCATGGTGTGGTCAGTGTTGTCATACATGATGGTCTGAGCATTTCTGCAGCTGATGATCCTTTTTACATGTACAGCAGCCTCAGCGTACAGAAATGCCTTGTTGACAAGAGAGATGAGAGAAGAATGGCCAGACTTGTTTGAGCTGACAGAAAGGCAGCAGTAGCTCAGATAACCACTCTGTATAACTGTGGTGAGCAGAAAAGTATCTCAGAATGCACATTATGTCAAATCTTGAGGTGGATGTGCTAAAACAGCAGAAAACCACATTGGGTTTCATTCCTTCTGGGCAAGAACCAAAAGCTTACCCTGCAGACAACACAGGCACACCTCTACTGGAAAAAACGTGCCCAGATCCGATGAATCTCAAAATCTGCTGAGGTGCACAGATTGGTAGGGTCAGAATTTGAGGCAACAATATAAATCCATGTACCCAACCACCATTCAGGTGGTGAATGATTTGTTGGCACATTTTGGGCCCATTAAAACCAATCCATCATCACTTGAATGCCCCAGTCTGTCTGAGTATTGTTACTGATCATGTGCATCCCTTCATGAGCACAATTTACCCATCTTATAAAAGCATCTTCCTGCTTGTGTAGGTGAATGTCTAGGTTACTTGACATCAGTCATCTGGTCCTATGCTAGAATTTCCTACTCTGGCATCACAGGGAAACTTGCTGGCTTCCTTCTCCTTCTCCTCACTCTTAGACAGGTACTCCAAAGGAGTTAGCTTCTGAAATAACTGTTGCACTTCTAGAGCATGTGTCTCTTCATGTAATGGAATTCCCAGTATGGTTCCTTTGGGCCCATCTTCTATCATTTGCCTTATTAGTGTTTACTTTGTCACAGCATCTAAACATAGATATATAACATAAAGCTGTACAAAGTGTGACATGCAGATTTTAAGTAAGCATGCCCACAAAGTGCTGGTTCTGTTCGGGCACAGTTGAGTGCACAAACACGCTTTGATCCAGGAACTGATGGAGGTGTGCCTGTTGAACTAAGAAGGCACATGCGAGTGTGTGCATCAGGTAAGTACATCATTAGTTCCTTGGAGGAAGCAGCACATGCACACCTGGGTCCCATTGGGAGCATTAATTTAAAAGGAGCTGGCACAGTAGATGGGATAGAAGAAAAAAATGGGGAGAGAAAACAGAAACAGAGCAACATCAGGTGGCGACATAAGACGGGGCAAACACCTAGTGGGGGAAAGGCAGTGTGGTCATGGGTACTGCGATGGAGTGGTGTTCTAGGGGCTGGTTTGCCCCACTGATTATTCATGTAAAGTGGGTGCGAGCATGATGGAGTCCTCCCCAGGGATCCAAGATGTGACTGAGGAGCGTAAAGGATGACAGGAGAATGACAGACTCCAGATAGACTGGCCACAGCCATGTGACACAGCTAAGACAGGGGTCATGTGACGAAGACCACTGTTGTGAACATCTCTGCCAGCTGAGCAAGCTGTGGGTGAGCCTGGGAGACGGGGATGGAGTTGTACTGGGCTTGTTTGACTGTACACTAAGGACCCGATGGCTTTCTTGTTCCTGTTTTCCATTTCTCGTTTTAAGGATAGATTTTTAAATTCATTGATTTCCCTTATTTATTTATTTATTTATTTATTTAATTCCTGCCCCTTGCTCTTTATATCCTCATTTGCCTGGCTTATCCTGCTTATGTTATTGATGGTTATGGAATCAAGAGGTTCCCATAAGTAGAAGGGAATGTGGAGCTGACCCACACCATCACACATAGTTTTAATCAATGTTTCTTGAAATGTAAAATATTCCTCGTAGAAATAGTTAATAGGTTTAAATCAAGAGCACCCACCATGCTGTATTACATGCAAAAAAATAATGCTTGACTGTTTCTAGGTTATGCACATAATCAGCTGAAATAATTTGCATTTTTTAATCAATTATCACATGAACATTGACTGCTATTTGGTAAGTAAACATTGACACTTTGCAGCACACATTATATGGATATTCTAATGAAGTATTCATCAAAATATGATAGAACATACTGTACATGAAGATGAAATTGAAGATTGTATACTGCTGACAAATTCAGAAAAGAGGTGATTAAAGGAAATAGTAATTATTTAGTTAACCTAAGGCAGGGGTTCCCAACATGGGATGCGCAATGGCATTTAAGGGGGTATGACACTGAGTAATGCTGCATTGCAGTTTTCCAAAATTGTGTGAGGTGTCGTGACACAATCTTATGAGTCATTTCTTAGTTAGTGCTCCTGGTTCTATGATCTGAAGACAATGAAACATTACGTATGCAGTTGTCACCAGTAAATGAGCTGCAAAATTCCATATTCTTGAAGGGTTCCTTGCTCCAGGCAGGGTGTTTGTTAAGTTGATTAAGTTTATTTAAAACAATGGATTTTGGAGCTTGCAACGATCAGTAGAGATGATTGAGATCTGGTGTTAATTTCTGTGCAAGCCCTTATCGTGGAACGTCACTGATTTTGAGATGTGATTTGACATTTTTGCTGGAAGAGGGACAAGGGGGACTGAATTGGATGCAACACCTGCTGCTTACACTCGGCCCATCTCTCCTTCTGACGGTCAAGGCAGTAGCGCAGCAATTTTAACTGTGCGCCAAATCTCTTTTTGAACTGCAGTACAGGAGTTATTAGGGCATAAATCTTGTCGACTGTGTTTCATTGCTTAGCGGTGCACTGACACTTGTTTCTTCATGGGGGTCTCCAATCCCCCAGTTCCCTTGATTGTTGATTGTATGTTATCTCCTCATGGCATTTGATGCTTTACGGGATACCTCAACCCCTATATTGTCAATCGAGTGCTTCACGGAGGAAAACATTTACAAGATTATTGAGATTCATAAAGGTAAATAAATTAATTTATATTGAGTTTATTTTTTGAGTTCAATTTGTTCTCCTCATTACTGTATGTGGTTCAATCTTTGGTTCAGAAATTACAAATTTGACTTCTTTGTCTTCAAATGTAATATTCATTTGTAGGGGGTGCAAACATAAATCAAACATTTGATAGTGGTGTGGGGCATAGAAAAGGTTAGGACCCACTGTACTGAAGCAGTGTTTTATTTTAAGAATACATTAAATTATTTCACATGCAGTTGAAAACAGTAAATTGTAAAAAAAAAAACAAATTATGTTACCACACTGGTTTCGTAAAAATCTGTGAATGGAACTGGAAGAGGTGAGTTTTATATGTGTAGTAAATGAAGAAACATGCTAAATACTTGTCTTCACTGAGATCATTAGGTGTAATGTTGTTCAACTTGTATTACCAAAATGCCTCAAACCTCTGTAATAGATACTCAAGATTGCCTGTTTAAAGTGTTCAGTATTTTCAATAGGGAAGAATTTAAGAAATAAAGAAAATGTCTAAATACTTTAAATGCATCCTTGCTGTTTTTTAATGTTTATGCCCAACACATAGTTGTACTGCTGAAATTCACGTTACATCCTCTCAATGATAGTGTGAAGTTTGCATATTTTCTGTGTTTGAGCAGACTTTTCTCTAGAAACTTTTATTTTCCTCCCAAATTCCTCAAAAATGCATGTTAATTTGATTGTCTGAGATACCCCAATATGGGTGAATGTAGAAGTGTGAATGCTGCAAGTAAATCCTTTCATGGACAAGTGGTTTATCTCTCTAGGATTTTACTCTTTTCAGGATTGGCTTTGTATCCCCATGTTCTTGAATTAGACTGAAAATGTTTGAAAATGGAGAGACACACAGACGGTATTAGAAAAAGCAACACTTGATTTTTGCAAAGCATGTTTGTCAAACTGTCTGACAGAGTTCAGTTAAACCTGTATCTTATTTAGAGACTAAGGCATAGGCTTTAAACCATGTCTTTCTTTAATTAGATGCCTTATTTCTGCTCCCATTTTACAGCACCAGTAAATTTGCAAGAATATAAAGTGTAGTTTTTCATAGCGTTTAATGCTGTCGCCTTGGAAATGTTCTGCCTCATTGAAAAGCTAATTTTATTGCTATATATTTTCATTCATTAATTATAAATAAATTCCCTTAATAGTAACAATTAACAAATAGCAGGCAAACGTACCAGGCACAAAGCAGTCTACAGGGTATGTCATAAGTCTTAGAATGCTGTTTCAGATTCCTCAAGGGCAATATTCACAGCACACCATTCGTGTTATACTACTTCATTTTGTTAGAACAAGTAAAGTGTGTATATCAGTCATCTAAATAAAACAGATATAATATATTACAGTATAATGCAAGTTTAAATATTGAGTAGTACAAGTTTAAATATTTGATTGGTATCAATTGTGTTGGTTTAGTTGTACAGTGAAACCTCGGTTCACGAGCAACTCGGAACACGTACAAATCGGGTTACGACCAAAAAGTTTTCCAAACTTTGCATCTGTTCATGACCACACACTCGGTATACGAGCAAGCCAGTTTCTCTTTTGGTTTGTGCATGACCATGATTTCCGCATATGTGTAGTCTCTCCCTGTACTGTACATTTTTCTCGGTGCATCACGCAGAGGGACACTGCCTGAAAACTGTAACCTCCTCTCAACCCAGCTTCCTCCTGTGGTATAGCCGGTCCACAGCTCCAGTCAAAAAGGACAGTTTTAATAAATAACTAAATAAAGTCGGTGTAGGAGAGAGGGAGCGCAGGTTCACGTGCAGCTGAGAGAAAGAGAGAGAGAGAGTGCAGGTTCACGTGCAGCTGAGAGAGAGAGAGCGCAGGCTCACGTGCAGCTGAGCAGGGAGCCTGGGTGTATGTCTCAGTGCTATTCAATGCTTTTACATTAGTTTACTATTACATTATACATTCTATGGTATAATGAACTATTTTTGTGCTTAAAAATCTTTAAAGAAAATATATTTGCATACAGTTCGTATGGTCGGGAATGGATTCATTGTATTTACATAAAATCCTATGGGGAAAATTACTTCAGGTCACGACCAAATCGGGTTACGACCAGAGTTTTGGAACTCTGGTCATGAACCGAGATTCCACTGTATCAGGAATGGAGAGAATGTCAAGTGATAACATATAATAAAAATCATGACTCTGAATTATTAGGTAAACATTGAAACAAACTTCAATAAAGAAAAATTTAAGAAGTAAAGAAAATGTTTTAATACTTTAAGTGCATCATTACTGTTTTGAATGTTTCCTTCATGGTTCAGAATTGAAAAACATATGTTACATAAATGGCCAAGACATGGTTGCAAACGTTAGCACTGCTTTCAAGTGAAAACATTTTTTTTGATTATTTCATGTGATTTTTGTATGTTTTTTGGTGCTGAATTCAACAATGAATACATAAGTCTCCATCACATACCATTTGTTCATAAATCATGTATTGTTTTCACACTATAATTAATTAAATATCAATAGTTTATGTTAATGATAATTTGTTTGAAATTAAAATTTTCTAATGTTAAAATCAATGTTTAAAGCAAAACAGTTATTCTATTCAATAATAATGTTACAATATAGCTGGAATTGAACAAGGTAATGAGTGAAAGTGGCAGGTAGCAACCATTAGAAGCCCATGTTTCCTCTGTGAGTAAGACAGCAGAGTCAAGAATTGAGTCTGAGTTCAGAATAAAAGGGCAGGTGGAAACAACTGCACCTTGGTGAAAAAAAATCATCAGACCTAGCTTGGTGGATCCAGATAAAGTGATGATGCCACTGCTTCAGATTAAGCTTGGTTTAATGAAGCAGTCTGTCAAAACCCTGTTAGGAGATGCAGCCTGTTTTATTTATGTGTGTCAAAAGTTTTTGTGTTTGTCTGAGGCTGTTGTGTCAGTCAGTTGCAAAGTTGCAAAGCCCAAATGAGAAGAAGGACATTTCTTTGTTTGCACGGAGTTATGCACAAATGACTCAGTCCATGGAGTGAGCAATTAAATAATTTATCTGCTTTTATACATTCTTTTTAATTCCCATCACCTTATCTAATACATCGCATCACCTGACTCTTAGTACGCAGAAATGTATTACCTTCTCCAATCAATTAACAGCACCAGTAACTGACTCATGTCATTTCTCCTATTATTCACAGAGGTGTTTAGTGGATTGTTCCGTACCCACTTACCTCATTCTAATTTTGGAAAATGATGTTGGTAGCTTCATTAAGATCAGGCACAGACCTCATGTGCTTAAACTTTAAGTTACATTTAGTTAACCCTTGAGTTATTTTCAAGACTTTTCCTTATGTTTAATAATTCATTCTGTTATGGCTTCATATATATATATATTGTCACACACGCGCGCATGGGAGGCAGCTAAAGGGCTCGAGTGAAGGCAGTTCTGAGCCATACCGGGATGTGGCAGAGTGCACTAACTCTCTTTCTCACTTCCCTGTAGACCTAACCCGGGAGGTTCCACCTGTCTCTCTGGACGTCACTTGTGTGACCGAGCCAATGGAGACAGACCTTGCCAGCTCCCGCCCCCCTGATGTCACATCCGGGACTAATCCAATGAAAGATGAACACGTGCCCAATCCTTATGACCTCACTTCCTGCCTCCCCCTTTAAAAGCCTTCCCTTTTCCCTTCTCTGACAGTCTTGTTTTGGACTCTGTTGTAAGCACTTCAGTGCTGTATTTGGATGAAAAGAAAACGACTTTGCAGCCAGGATACCTAATTACATGGGTGGCTGCCCCAAACCTTTTTCTGTCTTTGTCTCGTTTTGTGACAATATATATATATATATAGTGAATTAGATGCTATATAGTGCACAACCTGGCACAGATTCACACT
>NW_024381224.1:0-15298 GCF_016835505.1 Polypterus senegalus | reverse complement strand
TTTTTTCGAATTTATAAAAACAGAGAAATACTGGCGACTCGTTTTCTAGAAGTTATTACTAAATAAGTCAGGCCTAGATATAAATAAGTCGTATAAGCACTCTGAAACTTCTTTTAAAAGTGTGGTGGGATTGGGTCAATAAGTGGAATGTTTTAATTGAGTTATTATTCTATGAAGTTCAGGTAAACCTGTTTCAGTGAAGGACTTTAGTTCACTATAGTGAGCTTGATAATGATCAATGATATAGCCTTGAGGAATGTATTACATTATACTATATTGTTTATTTTGTGATTACAGAATGCTTTGAATGTTCAGGAGGCGATCAGCTGACTGAGCTGCATTACATAACACTCTTGTTTTTAGAAAAACAGGACTTCTCTATTTGGACTGCTTTGTTGCATTTAGTAATATGCTGTTTCAATATTTCATAGTGAACTGTTCATTTAGTTTTTCCATTTATGCTCAGCCTTACGGCATTTCCTCTTAAGTGTAGATATAGCATGAGTCTTCCAAGGTACTCTTGTTCTGGTGGATTATTTAATACTTTATTTCTGGGAAAAGAATGTCAATTACAGCTCACACCTTAGCATTAAAATTGTTCACCTTACTGGTTACATTGCTGGCTGTATTAGGACAAACAATACTTTCACACATAATATTAGCAAACCTAAAGGCTGCTGCAGCAACATCAAAATAATGCTTTTTAATGATATAATGCTTTTTAGTTCTAGTCACCAGTATTTCTACATTAAATAAAATGCAAAAATGATCAGATATACCAATGTCTATAACTTGCCTCACATTAACATCTCACCTTTTTGAGATTATTAAATCTAGCATTTATCCTACCTTATGTGTAGCCTGACTAATGTGCCCACTAAGGTTTAAAGAATGCAGTAAATTAATAAGTTCTCTCTCTTGTGGTCAGACTAGTTATTAATATGAAAGGAAGTCACCTTATACCTTATAAGTATTAGGAACCTGACATAGTTTGTTATTATTATAGATAAAAGATGCATTATATTTAAGAGGCTGATAAAAAAACAATACTAGAGATTACGACACCCTCTAAAAGCTACATCAAGATACATGAAAGACACAAAACAATCAAAACTTCCATCTTATAGCTTAACTGGCTCAAGAAAATACCTACTGGACCACTGCCTCTTATCTTGAACAGCATGAGCAAAATTATAATTGAGATGATGCTTCTGTTAGTACTTCAGTGCCGACACTACTAAGCCATGTTTCACTCAATGTTAGAAAGTCTGTATTTCTATAACTAATAAAATCATTAATGTAAAATGTCTTGTTGGTTAAGCTCACATTAAGCCATATGCCATACTGAAGGTCTCAGAAGAACACAATCAATCAATCAATCAATCAACATTTATTTATATAGCACATATTCATACAAAAAAATGTAGCTCAAAGTGCTTTACAAAATGAATAGAGAAATAGAAGACACAATAAAAGATAAACATAAGTCAACATTAATTAACATAGAATAAGAGTAAGGTCCGATGGCCAGGGTGGACAGAAAAAACAAAAAACTCCAAAGGCTGGAGAAAAATAAAATCTGTAGGGTTCCAGACCAAGAGACCGCCCAGTCCCCTCTGGGCATTCTACCTAACATAAATCAAACAGTCCTCTTTGTATTTAGCGTTTTCATGGAAGAACCTGATGATGATGGTCACGTAGACTTCTGGCTTTCAGTCCATCAATGTTGGTGCATCATGATGCTTTGAGTAGGTGGTGGTGGCGCAGGCCATAAGCAGTATTTTAAAGTCAATCCTGAATGACACAGGCAACCAGTGTAGTGACATCAAACTGGAGAAAATGTGTTTGGATTTTCTTTTCCCAGTTAGATTCTAGCAGCTGCATTCTTGCACTCGCTTCAAGTGATTTATGTCTTTTTGGGTAGTCCTGAGGAGTATGCGTTACAGTAATCTAGTCTACTGAAAACAAAAGCGTGAATTAATTTCTCAGCATCTTTCAAGGATATAAGAGGTCTAACTTTTGCTATGTTTCTTAAGAGAAAAAATGCTGTCTTAGTGGTCTGATGAATATGCGATTTAAAATTCAGATTACAGTCAACAGTTACCCCTAAATTTTTACTTCCGCTTAACTTTTAATCCTAGTGCATCAAGTTTATTTCTGATAACCTCGCTGAATCCATTATTGCCAATTACCAAAATTTCAGTTTCTCTTTATTTAGTTTGAGAAAATTACTATTCATCCATTCAGAAATACCAGTAAGACACTGTGTTAGTGAATCGAGAGAGTCGGGGTCATCAGGTGCTATTGATAAGTACAGCTGTGTGTCATCAGCATAGCTGTGGTAGCTCACGTTGTAACCTGAGATAATCTGACCTAACGGAAGCATGTAGATTGAGAATAACAGCGGACCCAGGATAGAGCCTTGTGGAACACTGTATAGAATATCATGTGTCTTTGAGATTTGATTACCACAACTCACAAAGAATTTTCTCCCTGCCAGGTAGGATTCAAACCAATTTAAGACACTGCCAGAGAGGCCCACCCATTGACTAAGGCGATTTCTAAGAATATTATGATCAATGGTGTCAAATGCAGCACTCAGATCTAAGAGGATGAGAACAGATAAATGGCCTCTGTCTGCATTTACCCAAGAAGTCATTTACTACTTTAACAAGTGCAGTTTCTGTACTGTGATTTGTTCTGAAGCCTGACTGAAAAGTATCAAGAATAGCATGTTTATTTAGGTGGTCATTTAACTGCATAATGACTGCCTTCTCTAGAATTTTACTTAAGAAGGGCAGGTTAGAAATGGGTCTAAAATTTTCAAAGGCAGAGGGGTCAAGATTATGTTTCTTAAGAAGGGGTTTAACTACAGCAGTCTTAAGACAGTCTGGGAAGACCCCCGTATCTAATGACCAATTTACTATGTCCAGAATATTGTCAATTAGAACGCCTGATATTTCTTTGAAAACCTGGTTGGTATTGGGTCAAGGACGAGGTGGAGGGTTTCAGTTGAGAGATTATACTATGTAATTCAGGTAAATCTATCCTGGTAGAAAGCATTTAATTTGTTTATACGAGTAGGGGCTTTGGAGGTTCTGCAGTGTTCGGGAGATATACTATGTTATCTCTAATATCATTAATTTTTTGAGTGAAAAATACAGCAATGTTCTCACAGGTCTTCACTGGAAGTATTCTGGGGCATTCCTTTGTGTTACCTGGGTTTAACAGGACGGTCAATTGTTGAAAATAAGACTCTGGGATTACTAGCATTGTTATTTATAATATTAGAGAAATAGCAGCTCTCCTCAAGACGGACAGTGTTATTATTCTGTTATTTTAACTTTTAATATTTCATAGTGGATAGTTAGTTTAGTTTTCCTCCATTTATTTCAGCTCCGACATGTTCTTTTAAATCAGACACTCTTTTGGGTCTTCCATGGAATAACAGTACTAGAGGATTTTTTAACTGTCTTTTCAGGTGCAACTATGTCAACAGCAGTTCTTACTTTAGAGTTAAAGTTTTCCACTTTACTATTTACATTATCCTCGCTATTATAGCTGGCATTATAAACGGACTGATTGCTTAGAATAGTTGTGTTTTAAAGCTGCTGATGAGTCAAAGAAGCGTTTTTAACAAAATGTTCTCATGAGCGTTTCTATCTTTATTTCTATATTAAATAGTAGAAGGAAATGGTCTGATAGACCGATATCAGTGACCTGCTTTATATCAACTTTAAGTCCTTTAGTAATCACTAAGTCTAACGTATGACCTGCTTTTATGTGTAGGCTGATTTACAAGGCCTCAAATCAAGAGTCCAGGAGGTTTATGAATTCCTTTACCTTTGTCACACTGATTGTCGACATTAAAGTTAAAGTCCTTATATTAAGAGTGCGCCATAGTTTGTAACTAAAATTGACATTAAGTCAGAGAATTCTCAAGAAAAGAGCGCTATATTTAGGAGGTCTATACACGGATAATACGAGAACGCGAGAATTCCATGAATAACAACGGGAGATACTCAAAGGACTTACATTTACCAAAACTAACATCTTTACATTTTAATCTCGTAAATGTTTGCCAAACGCTTTCCCCGGCGGTCGGACGCAGTAAAACTGTAATCCGGAGGCAGATTCGATTAAAACTGCCCCATTGGAATTAAGCCATGTTTCATTTAGCCAATAAAATCAATGTTTCTATCACTAATAAGATCGTTTATAAAAATGTCTTGTTAGTTAAAGCTCTAACATTTAATAGTGCCATATTTAATGTTTCTGAAGGGCAGAGCTGAATTTTATGCTTGTTATCGGTAATCGGAACAAAAATTAAGTTATTTTTGTTAACGCCGCTCTGTGTGTACTTTTTATGTAATCTACAATCCGTTTTTATAGTCTTAATGCAGTGTTGATCTGAAGTAGCAATTTCAATTAAATTATTGGTGTTTTTGCCGCACTGCCTAGATTTTTTACGTGCTTTAGGATTTGTTATTAGATTATTAATGATGTGCACTTTAACGGAAGACTCTGTTAAGCCATTATGTCCTATCAAACCAGTAGCATTACGTAAGGGGTTAGCAGTAGAAGTAGACAGTCAAGATGGACCGAATTACCTTAGCGATGTTTTCGAGAGGACCCGGCGCCAAATCTATTCGGATGCAGACCATCCCGCTTCGAAGCGGCCTTTCCCAAAAAGATCCCAGTTGTCTATAAACCTCGATGTCTTGATTCTCGAGAAGCCTCTCAGCCAGTTGTTTAAACCCAGCAGACGACTGCTAGTATTCATGCGATCGTCCTGACGAAGGTAGTGGACCGAGATGAAGATTTTTGCGGATGGGGTCCTCTCCTTCGTGTCTTCAACTAGTGCTGCGAAGTCAGCCTTGAGAACCTCTGACTCTCGGTGCCTTATGCCGCTTACTGGCATGTAGAATGATGGATCCAATTGCCTTCTTGTGCTTCTGGTAGAAGGTGGGCCTACTCATCACATCTCGAACCGAAAGAATGGAAAACAAGAAACAAAGGATTTTAATTAGGGCACGTGATATTCAGGTTTCGCATAAATGGAATCACCTACCACGCATTATATCACCCGGGTTGAAGGCAGACTGGGGACGTGGAGAGGGTCGAATCGATTCTGGATTTGAATGCTGCCTGTGCCGCTGGAGGTATTCTAGCCTTGAACCCCCTGCAAAGCTGAAACCCGCGAGGTCTTCATCAGCGTTGTTCACGTGAGCGCGGGTGAAGCTTACTTGCCCTTGGACTTGAGCGCACGAGGTGGGGTTGATGTTACGCCGCTTTGGTTGTTTGGTGTGGTTTGTCCAGCAGCCAGTCTTCAAGTCTCTGAGGTACCTTCGCTAGACAGGAGTTTCTGAATCTGTTTGTCGAGTGCCTGAGTTCCTCACAACGATGGCAACGCCATTCATCTCACTGTCGGCCATTGTCTGCTTCTACTTCCAGCCTCCGCTCAAGCTAGGAAAGAAAGAGAGAAAGTTAGTTCTCTAACTCTAACAGTTGCATCGAAGTTTTGGGACAGCATGAGATGGCAATTAAGTGAGCCACATTTATACCGATTTGTCCAGACCTTTATTCTAAATTATGATCAGTAACTAAATTTCTAATATAGTGCACATCTACAGGTAAACCCATTGCAACATTGTCTATCTTAATAGAGTTTATGACTAACATAAGAACTAAAATTAGGAAGACATGCAGAGTGAGATATTTTCAGAGAGGATCCTGGTGCCAAGTCTGCTAGGATGTAAGCCATCACATCTGTAGAACCGCAGCTTTTTCCCAAAAAAGTTCCCAGTTTTCCTCAAAAACGTTGTTTTGTCTTTTGCAGAAGACTCTCATCTAGCTGTTCAAGGCCAGCAGTCAATTTGGGGTTTCATTTGACCTTTCTTGCCAAGAGGTCCTGAAAAGAACCTGAAAGGCAAAGACCTGAAATGATGATTCTCAAAGCCAGGGTCCTCTCCTTCTGGATGAATTATGGATGCAAAGTCTGTCTTCAAAACCCTCTGACTGTCGACACTGAATATGTACACCTGAATGCAGTAGGATGGTTCCAAAGCTGTCCTTGTGTTTTGATGACTGTTGATGTTCTTCTCGTAATATCTCACACTCATGAACCAGGAAGACAAAAACAAAAGTTTCAAATTTTGGGCATGAAATGCTGAGGTGGCATTTCAATCAATTCCCAATGACAGTACATGACCACAGACTGCTGGCATAAGGGAAAGAGAGAGTGAAATGGTTTTGGATGAAGATGCTTATCTGAAACAAAGAGGTAATGTAGACTTGAGTCCCCACTTGTGTTGAATTGCCCAGATTCCATTGTTCGCCTCCAGTAGCAGCGGGGTAAACCCCAAATTGGCCCAGTATCAGCACCACTGTGCAGGCCTGATGTTGCTGAGTCCCCCAGATGCTGAGGGGGGTCCTCAGCAGACAGGTCTTTTGTTTCCCCCGAGGTATCTACCTAGCAAGGAGCCTCTGAATCTGACCTTTAAGGACTGGAGTTCATCATCACGTGCTGCAGCTCACAGTTGGCCATCTGACACTTCTGCTTAGATTAGTGTATATAGTATAACTGTTATGCATTTTGGGTTCTTCTGACACTAAAGAAAGATGACATATCCTGGGAAATATTACACACTGATTTACAGTGTCGCAGTAGAGGTTCTGATCCACCTCTTGAACCCTCAGGTACTACTCCAAACACCAGGTACAAGTCCAATAAGGACTTTATTAAATTGCCACAGTGCACAGAGCACCCTCTCCCTCCACTATACTCTACAATAACAATTACCCATCACAATAAATCAATCCTCCACTCCCGACGCTCGCCACCCTTCCCCAGCTCAGCTTGCCGCCTGGGAGCTCCCACAGTCCTTTTATATTCCCTAAACCCGAAGTGTTCCCAATCCCCAGTCCATATGATCCTGTATCCCCTTCGGGTCAGGTAAAGTACTTTCTTCACCCTGGAAGCCCGCCGCCTTCCCCTTTTATGAACTCCGGTTATAGGGTAAAAAATGAGTCCACTGGCCTCCCGACAGTGACCTCCCAGTGGTCCCCAAGGTATCCAGCAGGGCTTTCATAAAACTACATAGTCCATGAGGCCCTGCTGGAATTGGGCCTGTCCATTGGTCGGAGAGCTCCCCCTGCGGGCCCGGGGTGAGGGCCGGGATATGACGCCGCCATCCATCACAATTCCCCTAGTGACTAATCGGAGCCCCCAGCCCGAGGGACTTCCCCCTCCAGGAGGACGCTGGCCAGTCGGGCTCGGGCCCTGTTGTCTAGGTCCCCAGAGATCCTAGGGGAATGGTGTAGCGCTATCCCTCCATTCCCCGTCCTCTGAGGACAAGTCCATACATGGCCTGGGCTGATGACAGTTATAACAACGCCATCATCCCCCCTGGTTGTCTTTCCCCAAGACCAGAAACATCTGGAATTCGCTAACTCTGCCCTTTCTCTGCCAAAAGGGGGCCTCGCTGCTCTCCACCCGCTTTCCATCTTATCAGGAGACCCAGTTTACTTTGGGATCTCCTGTTTATTCTGGGTCTTAGACACAGCTGGGGACTCTACTGGAAAAAGAGAGCTCCTTTGCTGTCTGCACGCTCCTGACTTTTGTTTCTAGGAGGCAGGTCAAGCACCATATTGCTCGGAAACAGCACTGTTCAGTTGTTCTGGTACGATCGGCACTTCCCCGCTCTCCAGCCACCAGTGAAAACCCCGGGGCCAAATCACTGGTCAGGGTCTTGAGGTCTGAACGAGGAGGCCATAAAACGATGCCCCGGCTTGATCGTTCCCCACCACTGCTTTCCGTTACACTCCACTGTCAGGCACAGGGTGCTTTGACACCCGCTATATTAACCCTGCGCCAGCTCGACTGTGTCCCTTTATTCGAAATATACGGGCCAGACTCACCTGTATTCCCGCGATCGACCACCAGAGCTTCACCCAGTCACAGTAGATATTTCGTTTGGGGCCCGTCCCGCGGCTCCTCAGCCGCTGTCCAGCCTTCCACCTCCCTTCAGCTCCCTTAAGTCCGGAAGAAAAGGTATAAGGGCTCGAGGGTTTCGAGATCCCGTAAGTTCACTAAGTTATTTAATTCGTCGGAGGTAATTTTGTTCCGCCTTCTCCTACCTGTCAACCAGGAGAATGGAGCACGCCCCTCCTGGCACGGTTCTGCTGGGTCACGAAAAGGGTCTTGGGACTTAAAATCCAGAGGATCGGGGGGCCATTTCCGCCCACTACAGTCCTCCTTTTTTACTTTCACGGAGGATCGCTCAGTCACCTCCGCTCCTCTTTATCTTTTTGTAATGTCGGGACTGCTGCTTGCCTTCCCATTCCTTCCAGGGGGTCCGATTCATCCGAACGCACTCACCGGAAGGACCCAAAGTGACCTTCTCCGCCCGGCATCCATTGCGCGAAATCACGCCGGGGTTTTTCCTCACGGGCTTCTGCTGTAAACTCCTAGAATGGTCCACTTCTCCGCACCAGGCCATCTTTCCTAGAGGTGAGGCATCCGATCACCATCTGTTCTTTGTAGACAGGCCTCTGCAAAAAATGAAAAATGCCCCGGGCCGGATATTTTTTCGCACACCCCTCGGAACGTAGTTTATCCAGTCTCAGTTCATTATAGTAGTCCTCTGGAGTCGCAATCCTACCGCGTCTGGTGCGCCCAGGGGGGTTTGCTCGGTTTTAAAACCCGCGCCGGTCTTCCTACTGCCTGTCAGGTAAGTCCACAGTCTAGAACCGGTTTGGACCAAGTCTTCTGGATAGACCCAATCTTTCCTGCTTTCTTCCCCATCATGGTCTGAATTTGCCCAAGGGCGCTGTCACAGCTCTCTTCAGAGAGGGTAGCATGTTACCTCCATGCTCAGGCTGGACCTTCTTAGGGTTTTTCTGCAACAATACTTGTTTTGAGAACAGGTTCTCTGCCAAGAGAATCCTGCCACTAGCCAGTGTCTAGAGGTTCTGATCCTCCTCTTGAACTCTAGGTACCATTCCAGGAAAAAGTACTTTCTTCACCCCGAAGCCCATCTTCCTTTGATGAACTTCCCGGGTTATAGGAAAAAATGAGTCCACCTGGCAACTCTCAGTGGTCCCCAGGGCTGTGCAAAAACTACATAGTCCATAAAGCCCCTGCTGGAATGGGGCCCCCCATGCTGTCAGGAGAGCTCTCCTGGCGGCCAGTGAGGGCCGGATATGAAGCCGCCATCCATCACAACAGTAAGTGGAAAAGAAAGTGCCTTAAAGGAGAGCATGGACTAAACAGAGATCAAAAAGAAAGAGATAGATAGACACACTAGAAAAGAAAAATTTTAAAATGAAAGTACAAAAACAACATGTGTAGCTGCCTTTTGAAATTTTACATTTTTCAATATACTACAGCACTCAGATGTCAAATGAAAAAAAAGAATAAATGGATCCTAAAGTCACTGCATTTGATTTTCTGTTTCTTAATTGTGTTAATTTAAAAACCCTTATGGTATTTTAAAATCATTTCAGTTTTTTTGTCTGGCACCTCCTGATTCACCTGTAAGAAAAAACCCCCAAATATGAAACACTGTTTGACTTGTCTTCATGTCAAGCTATGCAATACATCAAGCTTTTAGTGTTTCCACCTACGTTGTATAAGGCAACCCCTTTTAATAAAGAGTAAAACAATAGGGGTGTTCAGAAAAATTATCAGAAAGATTTGAAGTTGTATGTCCAATTAACTGACCTGAGGGGTTCACTCTCTAATGAATTTCAATAAGTCAAAGTTCCCCCTTTCACAAACTTTGAATATTGTGGATGCTAAGGTTGCTGTTGCCTCATAAAACCCCCACAGACAGATGTCCAGGACACATGTTTAAAAGTACCAAGAAGAATTTTAATATTTTCTTCAAATAAAGTGCACAAAGCACCACCATTTCACAATTCTCCAATAACAATAAAAGAATCAATAATCACAATGGGGTGGCATGGTGAGCAGTGGTAAGGCCGCTGCCTCAGATTAGGAAAACCGGGTTGCACCCCGGTCCCTCCCTGCATGGAGTTTGCATGTTATCCCCGTGTCTGTGTGGGTTGCCTCCCAGTCCAAAAAACATGCAGGCTAGGTGGATTGGTGATTCTAAAAAAATTTGGGCCCTTTGGTTTGTGTGTGTCCTGTAGTGGGTTTGGGACCCCGCCGGGATTGGTTCCTGTGTTGGCTAGATTGGCTCCAGCAGACCCCGTGACCCTGTGTTCCCGATTCAGCGGGTTGGAAAATGGATGGATGGATAATCCCTAATTCCCCCCCTCAGTAGCTTGCCTCAACCTCCCAACTCCGGCCCCAGTTTGCTGAGTCTCCAACAGTCCTTTATAATATTCCATGATCCAGAAATGTTTCTCCTCTTCTTCCGGGTCAAACGCCACATCATTTTTTTCAAGCACCCCGGAAGTACTGTGGGCTTCTGTCCCGTGGACTCCAAAGTACTTCGGGTTGTCTGAACATGGAGTCCCAAGTCCTTTTATTAGTCCCCTGGCGCACCAACAGGTGGGTGCCATGGGGGTGTTTTTTTTTGTCCTTATATAGCCCAAAAATCACTTATTATTGTTGGTTTTCTTCTTCTGTATGCCTTTTTCAATTTATCAATAAAATTTAATCATGAAAAAATAAATAAACCATAAAACAAATATAAGTAAATGGAGATGCAACAATGTGACAGGGTTAGGCCACTACCCAGGTGACCTTGTATAGTTAGAGGTAAAAACAAACAAAGAAAGCATGCAATAAGTGCAAAGCAGACCAGGTTTCCTAATAGAACTGTCTCAAGATGGCTGAATTGTTGGCCATTTGGCTTCTATGCAGGAAGGGGTGGGTCCAGGAGGGTGGCAACAGAAGTGATGCTGGAGGTGGAATGGATGTCAATCTTCCATTCTGCAGAAGGAAGAAGAGCAAAACATTAGAAAAAAGCACCAACCCCTGGTTCAGCATGGTAACTACCCTGATATAAATAGATAAGCACACATACTGTAAATTTATTCTTTATTTATATACTATGTATGCATATCTGTCGTGATTGGGACTGTAGTGTGCATGACAATAATCGATTGTTTTAATTCATTGTTAATGAAAACGATGTAATGCATGTCAAATGTAATACCTTGAATAGGGAACCTGCAGTACTACCAAAAGCAGGCAGACTTTTACATCATACTTTGAGTTCAACATTATTGCATCTTTTTAAACACAGGCCTGGTTGGATTCCCTATTTTATATGAAATTTTAAGTGTCAAACAAAAGTTTCAGTGGTGCTTAAGACTGGACTCTAGTAACATACAATAATGCATTACTTTCTGCAAGTTGCTTTTTTATTCTTTTTAATTGCCCACCTTCTGAACCTAACCCACTCCCAAAAACACACTTAATTTTTTTCTTTTTTTTGAAAGACCACATTTGCATAGTCAACGAGTCCTATTGTTTAGCCCTGTGTCATTGGATGTGGATGTTAGGTATATGCGCCATTCATCCCAGCCAGCAGATGGAGCCCTCCCTGCAGCATGTAGGTGCCCCGAATGCCAGTAGTGAATCATGGACAAATGAGACAAATGTTTATTCACAGCCCTGTTGGATACCATGGGGCGCCAGGAGGATCAAGGACTATTTTCCCTAGTTTCGGGTTAAATAAAGGAGATTTTATCTCACCCAGAAGTGTTGCCAGTCACATGGAGAAAGCGAGGGAGAAACACTTCCGGGTCGAGGACTA
Source organism: Polypterus senegalus (assembly GCF_016835505.1). Classification (NCBI taxonomy): domain Eukaryota; kingdom Metazoa; phylum Chordata; class Cladistia; order Polypteriformes; family Polypteridae; genus Polypterus; species Polypterus senegalus. Next base: position 3,566 of record NW_024381224.1, on the reverse strand, counting down.
TAAAGGACTGTGGGAGATCCCAGACGGGCGAGCTGAGTCGGGTGGCAGGGTGACAACGCTGTCTGCGGTGGAGGATTGTGATTATTGTATTGATTATGATTTATTATTTATGAGTATGGTGGAGTAGAGGGTGCTTTGTGCACTGTATAGTACAAATAAATTAATTATTTGGACTTTATCTGGTGTCTGGTCCGAGGTTTCAAGGGGACGACAGCCTGCTATCTGTCACAATGTTTATATAGGTCTGCTATAAGGCCATGAACTCATACAACCTGCAAACTTTCCTAGAAGCACATCTCCTTGTTTCATTGGACCGATATTTCAGCATTGGAGTAAGTAAAATCCCCAAAATATTTTTTTTGTGATTGTTAGAATGTATAACTCATGTAAATGTTAAGTTATGGTGGAATGCATGCATCAAATTAAATTTATATCTTATATCTTTGTAGTAATGGTAGCCAGAATGGCATATGCACCTTGCACAGTACATGTTGTCATAGCAACTCTCTTATGCTTAAATAAAGTATACATATACAGTATATAGAAATAAAATATACTCTATTTGATTGTTACATTACACAATGTGTAAATGTGAGCTATTTGTTATAATTTATAGCTTAGACAAGATTTGGGTAATTCTGAATCTATGAATTATTTCTGGTTGCTGTATTTCAAGCTCTTTCAGTACCAGTATTTGAAACTGTGCCTATATGTTATCAGTAAAAATATAGTTAATTGAGATTATCTTGGCTTTCTTTGTTTTCCCCTGTTTGTTTGGTTTTGAAAAGCTTTGGGAGGATGATGCAGGTGCAAATGCTCTGGAAAGTGGGGATATATCTACTTTGGGTGGTTGGTTGCATGTATGCTGCATTGTTCAGGGACAGGTGTGAAAGTTCTGGAAAGCTGGAATGTAATTGCTCTTGGGAGTGTATGTATGGTACATTGTTCAGGGATGGGTGTGAATGTTCTGGAATGTGGGGATGTAAGTGGTCTGAAATTATTCATACTTGATCATACTCTAGCTCTTACTACTATTTCCATTAGAGAATGTGACCAGCAAAGAAACTTGCCTACACTGGGTGTGATATCCTTGATGCTATACTAAATGGAGAGAGTGAAGTTGAGATGGAATCAGACACCAGTGATTCAAATGATGAAGAGGTGGATGAAATTGCTGATGAAGTGAAGAAATATGAACCAGACACTCACTGATTGGCCAAGTGATATACACATACATTTTCTGGCACACCATCATCCTTGCTGTGGTTTTCAGCCTGGCTTCTCATAAACGGGACTGTAAAGCTCTCAATTTCCAAAGAACAGGAGACAGTTTCAGGCACAGCATCCTCTCTGATCCTGGTAAGAATCAATTTCTACTGTTTACAATATTTACTATTTCACTGAATATAATGTTTTAATGTATGTTTGACATTATAATGAATTATTTTTTATCTAATTCAGACAAAGACCCAGGACACGCTGGAGGGACTATGTCTCCCGGCTGGCCTGGGAACGCCTTTGGGATTCTCCCGGAAGAGCTGGAAGAAGTGGCGGGAGAGGGAAGTCTGGGCCCTCTGCTTGTTGCTGCCCCAGCGACCCGACCTCGGATAAGCTGGAAGAGAATGGATGGATGGATGGATGGATAATTCAGACAAACACAGCTGACATCAGATGAAGGAGAGGTGACCATCTTTAGCCAGTTAGCGTCTAGTATCACAAGTAATACCACGGAACCCTTTGACATCCATGACAGTGACACCACAGAGACCTGTGACTGCTCAGAAGAGATCATCCATGTATGATGGGGCAGTACCACTGCAAATGAATGCTGAACAGTGGCTCTTGACAGTTTCATTTAGTTTTGCACATAATATTTTCATTCCATTTCTTAAATAAATTATGATTCATAAAACATGACTGCTGTGTGATTATTATTCATAATATTTACTGTTAAAGTCCTTTGAAAGCCGTCACACTTGGCTGGACCATTGGTTGTTTTGTATATTTGTTCTGACAGTAATGACTCAGAAGGGCCAAATTCTGCTTCCAGCTAGGCCCAACGCCTAATATTACGTTTCCCTAAAAACATACTAAAACGTAATTTTTTTTAAAAATCTTCATTATTTGTATCAGAGGCCTCTTACAACAATATCTGACAGTTGAAAAAATAAAGTGTCTTTTTTTCTATATTTGGGTCTTACAGAGCTAGAATTTCCTGATAATGGTGCCGGGTTCAATGAAATGAGAATTTAGAATAATCCACAACAGGACTAGCTGCAGATTAGTTAAGATTAGTTCAGATCTTCTTCAGTTGTTCACTGCAACAACTCTCAGACCTGAGGATCATCCACTCCCGGTATTGTACTACATATTCTGGTGTTGATATGGTGCTAGTACAATACTATACTATAAGTATACTGCACCTGACCCACTATGACCTGCAACATTTGTCCAAGGTTGTTTATGATGTACTTCTCTAGGGCAAGCACAGTTGTAGTGGTTAAGGCTTTAGACTTCAAATCCTCATATTGTGGGTTTAAATCCTGCTATTGACAATGTATGACCATAAGCGTATTTACCTGACTCTGCTCCAATTGTAAAACAAAAGAAATGTAAACTAAATGTTGTAAGTGATCTTGACAAAGGTGGCTGCCAAATAAGAAGATGTAAATGCTCTTTCTATTATATTTATTTGACTGGCTTTTACTATTCGAGTATTTTATGGACTGTTTTTAAGTTGATTATCATCTGATGTGTAATAGCCATTATTGACACATTATACCAACTGAGTAATGAATTGTGTGCACTTGTACAATATTTGTGAGCTATACTGTTTGCATAAACCAGCTTAATGTAATCTGTTTATATGTCTTTTAACGACTCTGTGTGTGCAACTGTTCCCCAAAAGTGCCACTCTCTCTGTGTGACTTTTATTACATGAAGCCAGAAGGCCTGAAGTTTATTATTTTGAACAAAAATGTCTTTTCAGGTTTTTTTTCCATAGGATGCATTTAACAGATAATTTGCTGTAATAATATAATTTTTTAATTATGATTTGCCCTTCCAAGTTGTTCCTCTGGTTTTCAAGTAGGGCTGAATGATTAATTGATTACAAATCTCAATTGGATTTTATGTAATGCAATTTTCAAACTGGAAGAACTTCAGTTTTATTTAGTGAATACACCATAAAAATGTCAGTACCTCTTGCCCATTCTGTGAAGTTTTCCATTGTTTTTCTTCTAAAGTTGCCTGTTGAGAGCAAATGCACTGTATAGGGAAATACAGCCCAATAAGAAATGACAAAATGCACTATAACAAGCTTATCGCTATATAATTAAAAATATGCCTGTTTCAGAAGATAATGGCATTCCATCCATCCATTATCCAACCACTATACCCAACTACAGGGACACAGGGCGCTGGGCCTATCCCAACCAACACAGGGCACGGAAACAAACCGGAAGGTTCCAGCCCACCAGGGCACACACACACACACCAAGCACACACTAGGACATTAGGATCCAATGCACCTTGGACTGTGGAGAGGATACCCGGAGAAACTCCAT
>NW_024381223.1:0-20561 GCF_016835505.1 Polypterus senegalus | reverse complement strand
ACAGAATAAAGGAAAAAACACCAAAACAATAAAAAGTCCAGCACATAATGAAATGTAATTTTATTCTACCAAGTTCCATGGTATTAAGATTTCTTATGGAGCCACCAGTTGAAGACATATCCAACCAAACAAAATCGCAGACAAGCAGGAACAGAGCACACTGTACATCCAGATCTAAACTGCAATGTGAGGTTGCATCAATGCAATGCGTATGAGAGTAGAAACAAATACAGATGATTGTGATCCCTCTGCAACCTTCTGCTCCTTTTAAAAGCCTGCCTAATGGTTCCTCTTTCTAGCCACCCTCTGCCCTCCAACCACCCAATGGCACAATACCACCTGGGCTGCTGGGAATTGTAGGCAATTCAGTAGCGGTGCTGCAGAGTTAACTGTTTTGAAAGTTACCTTTCTTTTTCAGTTTACTTCATCAAATGACAGCTACCAATTAAGTATTATATAACAGTGCATGGAACATGTTTTAGAGATTTGCTCAGACAGCAGCACATGCAGAACGGTTCCCTGCCTCTCACACACCACCGCTTTCCTCATTCATTGATCAAGTATCCTGTCTTCAATTCAAATGAGAAATTGTGGGAAAGATGTCTTCCTGTTGATCTTAAATGCTGCGGTTCATGGAAGTAACTGTTAATAATATTTTAGCAAAAATGCACATCATTTTGTATTTTGAACATGTGAATGGATGACAGACATATGGATTATGCAACACAAGTTAAAAGTGAAAAATTTTGCTGTTTATCATGGACATTTTTCCACATTGTTTAGTATTGTTCATAACTGGGACCATTTGTTTGTTTGTACTTTCTCCACAAACATGAAAATTTTTTTTTCATCACACATCCACTATAGGGGACAGGTAACATAGTAAAAAATATTATTTTTGGGAAGAATATCACTTACAGAAAAAAACTAAGAAGGAAGAAAACAAAACCTTCTGTATTCAGAATTTATTTTAGTAACATAGTGCATAAAGTTCCAACAACCTTAATCTCCTCCCATGCTTAAGAACCTGTAAAGCTATTGTGCATAACTGGTAATTATTATGCAGTTTATTGCATGTTAAATTAAATATATATTTATTTTAGTTATTTATTTTTATTTAGGGCCCAGAAATCATTATTGCTTCCATATGTGGAACATGCCTGACATTGGAATGCCTCAGCAAAACCGGATGACATTCTGATCATGGATTGGTTTCAGCCTGTGCCATTGCTCTGATATGTTTATAAAGAAGAAGAAAAGTTCACAAAGAAAATAAATAGGCTATTACAGTTGGAAGGGAATTTTCGAAAACATTTTCCTTCCTTAATTTATTGGAGTCTGACAATGGCTGCTGTAGGTCACATAGCAGCCTCTACAATGCCACCCCAGTTTTAAGAGTAAAGCTGCTCTATTGTGTTTATATGGTCCTTGTTCTGTGCAGCAGTCATTTTGAGATTAACAATAAAGTTGATTCTTTAAAAGGAAAATAAATGAAATAAGCATTGGCAAATAGTTGTAGTTTACTAATGAGATGGTCCATATTAGAGACCCAGGTAAACAGTGACACCCTCACTAGTCCGAAACCTTCACATCTGGTTATACTTGTCATTCCTATTACCCTCATCTCCCATTGTTGCACTTCTACTTCTAATATATATACATGTATGTAGTTGTATTATAGCAGGTTGTACTTCAGTTCTTATTGTTCTCAAACCTTCTACATCCAATTCAAAGTCACAAGAGTCCCAGGCCTGTCCTGATGATTTTTGTTAAGTGACATGACTTTAAAGTAATAAGATACAGCAGCAGAAGACCACCCAGTATCCACTCCTGCCATTTAAGATCAGCAACATAAAACATAGTGGATAGCTTGAGATCATGAAGATGGAATGATGAAAATCTCACCCAGTTAGATGTATCTCTAGTTACTGAGACATAACAAATATTAAGGGTCAGAATGTGGGACAAAGCACAAGTCATGAATCTTTCCTGCCTCAAGCAACAGTACAGGCTGGCAGTGGTAGTGTAGTGATGTGGCAATCAGGCTTCTTTAACACCAGTTGCATATCATTTGATGAGCGTATTTACTCATTTTTGATGACCATATGCTTAACCTTATGGCCACAATCTGCCATTTTTATACACCTACATCCAGAGGGGTAAAGTACAAAGCACAAAGCTGCTTCATCAACAATGGCTGATTCCATGAAAATAACAGTGACTTCAGTTTACTCCAGTGATTTGCAAAGTATGCAGATCTCAATCTTATACAGAGGTCTTCTGGATAAAGTGAAACGTGGACCAAAAAAACTGAATCAACTGTATATTGTGTCACCATGGACCAAAATCCTATAATAAATGTTTCCAGCACCTGGCTAAATTCATGGTGAAAAGGATTCAGACTGTTTTGAAGGATATAGAGTCATATTCTGCATAATGTAAATGCCCATTGAAAGTATATATTACAAGTATAAGCCTAGATAACTCTGTTAAAATTTTCTAAAGTTAAAATAAATATGTAATTTTAAATACAGTTTTTGAACCTGTTTGATTTCTCATATGGGGTTGTTCTGAATGAAAATTGTTCTGCCTTTTCTTAAGTTAAGTTATCTCTGGCTTCAAAGTCTAAATGCATAAAATACTGTTTGGTGGACTGTACTCATTGTGAACCAGTTTGGCTTATTGTAAAATAATAAAGGTAAGACGAGCACTGTTACTGTCGATGAGTGATAAACTGAGGAAAAGTAATTACAGCAGATCAATATAAAGATGTTCAACTCAAAATGAAGTTGAATCTACGAGTAATGGGTTTAGTTCCATACATTTTTTAAAAAATCACCCCCTGCCATTCACCAGCTCCATCCCCCTTTTTTTTGGGAATTAATTTTTAAGATGTTAGGAGTTTCTTGGGGGTTTTTCCCTATTTAAATTTTTTTCTTCATGTTTGTTGTTTTTGTTCTTGTTTACTGTGATTATTATAATATTTCTTTTTTTTTTATCATTTTATTTTTTAAAATTACTATTTTAATTGTTTTTTTGATGCTTTCTTTTTATTTATTCTTTTTATTTCTAAAGTTTAAGTCCTTTTAAGCCCCGGGAGAACTTTTTAAAGAGTTGTGTTTTTTGGGAAATACAGTAAATGGGAAAAGGGAAACTTTCGAATTTTTTAAAAAGGTTTGGATGAGATTTTGGGAGGTTTTAGATTCTTTAAAAAAATGAATCTGATGGACTGAATGTCCCCCTTTTGTGAATTTTTAAGTTTTATTTAAATTGAGCAGGAACCCTTAAAATCCAAGTAAACCCCAACCCCATTTAAATTACATGTCCTTGTCCTTTTTTTTTGTTAATTTCCAGTTTTTTTTTTATTTTTGATTTTTGTTTATTAATCTGGTTTTTAATTTTTTTTTTTTGGTTCATTTCTTTGTATTCCTATTTGAAATTTTTTTCCCCAATCTTGTTCCATAGAGTTCAGGTTTAGAATAATTTTAGCTTTATTGTTCTTCCATTTTGATTTCTTCCTATTCGTTTAAATAATGCAAATTTCATGACTTTTCCTTGCCTTTTACTTATTTTATTTCTACTATTTTCTCATCATAATGGCTAACATGGTACAACACCTTAGTACTACAGACATACAAGACACTGAAATGTACCGCTACTACATGAATTGAAGACCAGTGGACTTTTCTCTACATTCATAATGGCTAACATGGTACAACACCCTAGTACTACATTTCATACCATTAAAATTGTCTTTTGAAGTTGAATGTATTTATTTGTGGAACTCTTATGATGTTAATTTCTTGTTAGAGAATACTTATCATAATGGAATGTCCAAGCCATACTGAAGACAAAACTGTAATCATCATCCACGGGCGGTAATCTGCTAAGTCTGAGTGGTAATTTATCATCTGTACGGCACTAGAGCTGTATAATCTAATATTTACATTCATTAGTAACATTTCCCTGTCAAAATCTCTCTTCACGAACAAGAATGTTTTGGGGATCAACGCTTTTTTGTGATCAATATAATATGCTATCAATGCCAGTGTATGATTCAGATTCCAAACAACTCCCAGTGTAACCAAACTAATGGCAGTACTCAGTTAGTGATATTTATTGGTATTCAATTGAAGAACCGGTAGAGGTGGAGGGGCAGGGGGACCCATAAAACATGAGGACCATGACGTATATGGTAAGAAGAGGTTATGGTATTCTTAGCAAGAAACTGGAAGAGGTGCCAGTACTGCATACCAGTGAGTACTGGACCACTTCAAGCATTTACAAATTCCATATAGGAGATTAGGCCTACAAATATTCTAGAGAAGTTTGGTTAAATAGTTTGAATTTAATTAAAGGTAGTACTTGATTGACATTATGAAAAGGACATAATTCAATGATTAAGCATAAAGATTATATTACATTTTCTTTATTAATCACCAAGGGAAAATTTAATTGCATATGTCACAAATTTGACCACAAGTCATAGCAAGGTTTGGGACAGCCACCTGTATAATTTTTCCTGGCTGCAAAATTGCAACAAATGATAGCACTGCTGTGCACAAATCAGAGTCCAAGAAGGAACTGAGGGAATAGTAAAAGGGGAGGCTTTAAAGGAGGAGACAGGAAGTGAGGTCAAAGAGGTCGGGCTCATAAGGGTCTTCAGCCATAGACCTCGAGCCCGGACATGACATCAAAGGGGCCGGGTCTTGCTCCATAGGCTCAACCTGAAATGACATCAAGAGGGGCTAGGTGGAATCTCCGTGAAATGGTCTGCAGGAAAGGAGACAAAGAATAGTGCACTCTGCCACATCCCAGTTCATAATTGCCCTTACTGAAGCCCTTTAGCTGCCTCCAGTGTGCACGTGTATGACACATTACTACAGTTGAACAAAAAAGAACCATATAATACACAGATCTGAACTCAAAGAACCATATAAGATGGTAGAATAAAACATATAATGCAATAAATATTATGTTAAAAAGTAAATTGAGTCTGTACTGTTTTCCTGTGGTTTCTGGATGGTGTGAAGGAGGAACATTGGGAGAAGGGACTATGTGATGGCCACAGGCAGAAAAGAACCCTATAGGTGCTTCTTATTACCCCGGTGGAATGACCCTGAAGATAAAAGTAATCCAAGAAACTGCTTCCTGGAGTGTGCTAGCAGAATTCTTGATAATGGCTGCTTCAGTGTCCAGAGTCAGTCCTGTGATGGAACTGACTTTACTGATCAAGTTTGTTCAGGTGTTTTGTATCATCTGAACTCAAGTTGCTTCCCAGAAGACCACTGCATAGAAAAACAGAGTGGTTATAAAAGACCACTTAAACATTTCCGCATCTTGCAGTACAGATCAAAAGACCTGAGTCTCCCCAGGAAGTACAATCTACTCTGCTCTTCTTACCAGTCTAGTTTGCTGTCCATATGGATCCCCAAGGTGCTTATAGCTCTGCATCACCTCCACTTACTCCACCTGGAGGTTGACTGGTCTCAGGGATTCCTTGATCCACCTATGTCCACTCACCAACCTTTGTCTTGTTGATGTTGATCTGCAGGTGGTTCTATCTTGCACCACAAGACAAAGTCCTCCACCATCCTCCTGTACTCTGATTTGTTCTAATTATCAATATAACCTGTGATGGAGGAGTCTGAGAGCTTTGGTAGATGGCAAGGACTGATATTATGCTGAAGGTAAACAAGACGAGACAGGACAGTTTTTGAGGTGCACATCACCATTTCTGACACAAAGTCCCTGAGCCTCATAAACCAAATGTCAACAGAAGTAGAAAGGTGGACAGACAAAACCAAACATATCAACATGCAATTGTTCTCTTAGGAGAACAATAACATCATAAATATAAATCCCTAAAATTTTTAGAGGTTGCATCCTGTATAACAGTGTCCCATCTTATAATTAAAATTGCCTTTCTTTGCCATATGTAGCACTTTACACTTTTGTACATTAAATGATGTTAAACATTTAGGGTGCAGTAAGCATTTTGACTTTTCATCCATCCGCTCTATTTATTCCTTTTCATTTCCAAAATTCAGGCTAGGTACTGAATTTCACTGTTAAGTTCAGAAATAAGTTACCATATTTTGAGTTTGAATTTGAGTGTCCAGCAATGTTCTCTGTTCTAATATCTTAATATAATTTTAACTTATTTAGATGAAGGAAAGAAGGCAAGTAAATAGCATGAGTGCAGAAAATGTCAAATTGCTAAAATGGTATCCATTTCCAGTAAGAAAATCCATCCATCCATTATCCAACCCGCTATATCCTAACTACAGGGTCACAAAGTCCCAACCAACACAGGGGACAAGGCAGGAAAACCCAGGCAGGGCGCTGCCCACTGCAGTCAGTAAGTAGATGATCAATCATATTTTTGTTATTTAAAATGATTAATTGTGTTTTGTTAGTGGACAGAGGACCTTTTATTGCTTATTTGTCTTATCTAAAAAACTTTTGTTATAACTAACAAGGACAAATTACTTTAACTGTACTCAATTTCAAAATATATTTAATCAGTATTTTCAACCCCACTGAATAAATATGTCCCTTCTTGCCATAAAATTATTGCAAAAGTAAATAATAGGCTATATTTAGTTAATCTAATAGAATCAGCAAAAGGCCTGTCATTCACCCATAAAAGAAATAAATTAAGAGCTTATAAACTGTAATGAAGGAGCAGTTGGAAATAGTTGATGGACATGTCATTGATATAATTAGTGTTGTATTACGCTTTTATTCTTTTCAATATCTGTTTTGCCTTTTGCCTAATGCATAAAGATTCATTCTAGTAAACTGAAGACCTGTCATGAATAAAAATTGGTTTGGAAATGGTTTATGGATTATTTCCTCCTTCTCAGAATGATATAAGGAAAGGTTTCAACCTTTAAGTATTTAACCTGAGTTTTCATAACAGTTTTAATCAAGGCCCTTAATTTTTTTTGAAACCCTAATAAAATGTATTCTATATTTTTGTGCCGATACACCGCTACAAGTTTTATTATACTTACTTAACTTTTATCAATTTATCTAACTCTCATATTTATTTTTCTAGTATCGAATGTAGTTTAAGTTAATTTGTTTTGGTTTCAATAGATGTATTTTAATATTTTCGATTCTTGTTTTCTTTTTACATCTTCAACCCTGAGAACCGCAATATAAGGCTAAATCCAGAAAAAGATGTAACTTTTGCATGGAAAAAAATCTTTTTCATTAATTAATTACTTGACATTGCCTCTGAAAATGTAAGGATATACTTACAGAACATAACATTTTCAGACCTGCTTAATCCAAGTAATATGATCAGTGGTTGGAACCTGTTATGGTAGCATCACTGCCATTAAAACCATTGAACAGGATCATCTCCAGACAGGAGCAGCTTCAGCGACAGACTGATATCACCGTCCTGTCCACTGACAGACTGAGGAGACCCTACACTCATGCACTCTTCATTTCCTCCGGTTGGTAAACGTTAACATTATACAAAGTTATTGTCTGTTTTAACAGCATTTTTATTACTCTTTAATTTTTTTTTTGTATCAGTATACTCGTGCTGGATTATTTGATTTTCCTTGGGATTATAAAGATCTATCTATCTATCTTATCTATCTATCATCATCTATCTATCTATCTATCTATCTATCTATCTATCTATCTAAAGAGGACCCAAACTTGGACCGAGAGCCAGTTAAGTAGGAATAATAAATATGCATCTCATTTCAAAAAAATGTTAGGAGAATAAAACTGTTATGAAAACTCGGTCGCAAATACTAAAGGTTGAGAAACGCTGTATTAAGGTGAATATTAGGAGTAATCAGTGTCAACTTCTCCAATATATCACTGAACATAAAAGGCATAGATAGACTACATTTGTGAAGCTTCAGTTTTACCTTTTTTTATTAAATTACATTTGAGTGCTTTCTAAATCTCACCAGCACCATTGACTAAAAATAGACATCTACTTCAAACCTACCATTTTCCGGCCTCTGCTTTGCATTCAGGCTGATAACATCTTTGAAAAGCTGTTAAGTGGCTATTAGAAATTTTGAAATATCTTGTGACGCTAACTGTTTCGTGAACTTATCTATTTAGCAAACTCACAACTCATGGGTGGCACGGTGGTGCAGTGGTAGCGCTGCTGCCTCACCGTAAGGAGACCTGCTCGCCGGGTCCTCCCATGGAGTCTGCATGTTCTCCTGTGTTCGCGCTGGTTTCCTCCCATAGTCCAATGACATGCAGGTTTGATGGATTGTCCTAGCGTGCTTTATGTGCGTCTGCCTCAAGGGCTGGTTTCCTGCCCTGCATGCTGTGTGCTGGGATTGGCTCCAGCAGACACCCATGACCCGAGTTAGGATATAGTGGGTTGGATAATGGATTGATGGCTAAGCAAATCGTTAGCACAACACAAAATTTCCAAATTGTATGATTTCAAAATCCACTCAGGCCTATAAATAGAAAAAAAATCCAGCCAGTGCACAGGTTATAGCAACTCTCGTGAACTCCACAAAAATCTTCTAATTCTCCTCACATGGCTATGAAAACAATTTGTTTGTTGTTAAATTTTCTAAGTTAACATCATCTTCAAATTCAGTTTGAAATTCAAAATGTCAGTCAGACATTTTCCTACCTGCCTTATCCTAACACAGGGATCTGCTGGAGCCAATCCTAGCTAACACAGGGTGCAAGGCAGGAACAAATCACAAACATTGCACCAGCCCACTGCAGGGCCACACACACAGCACAATTTAGGATCGCCAATGCACCTAACCCGGATATCTTTGAACTGTGGGAAGAAACCCACAAAGACACAGGAGGCATAGAAACCCACGAGGGGATGACCAGGAAGTAAACCCCGGGTCTCAGAACTGGCGCACCATCGCCACCATGCCACCTTCAGTTTAAAAGTCCATGATTTCTTTTGATAGAAGAGATAAAATGATGTATCATATACCGATATATCACTTTCATTATGTACTCGTTCAATTTATTTATCTTTGTTTACTAAGTTTAAATTTAAGTAATTTTTTCGGGCCCCAAAGATGTACCTCTACTAAGATGATGTGAATTATAAAAAGAGGGATGAGTCTATCTTTTATAATCAGGATCTAGTAGTTTGTAAACTTGTTTTCTGTATTTTAATATTTGTACTGAACATCATAATTTAGACAGTTTTTACCTTCACACCATTGTATATGTAGGAGGAAAACTAGAATTCAGGAGCGAAATGCAAACTGGATGGGGAGAACAACAAATGCCATTCGGACAACATTTAGTGGGATTTGACCCCAGGAAGTTTAGGCCCGAGCAGCTTGCTAACCACTGCACTACTATTACTATGCGATCTGTCTTAGGACACATCAAATAACTGTGTTTGGTTTTTATAATCATGTTCACTTTTAAAACCATTTTATTTTCTTTAAATATCTTAAACATATTCCTATGGTACCACAGTTTAATTTGATTATTTATTTGTTGGATGACAGATATGTCACTTCAGTTTAGGACATAAAACAAGCAAGCAAGATAAGCAAGAAAAGGGTTACTTACATAAAACACTGATTGGCTCCTGCCTGTCAAAATTACACTGCAAGCTGTCCACCATAAATTTCACCTCATCCTGATCATTCATTCAGTGACTCCAAGCTATAGGATCACAGATCTGGATCTATAGAAGCTAGGAAGTAGTCCTTGAAAATATTTACTTGAAACTGAACAAGCAGCGCTTTTAAGCTTAATCTGTCCTAAAATTATAGACATTATTTTGAATATTAAACATTTTGTGAATATCCCTTTAAATTTAATCTGAAAACAGAGTGCATTAAGGACTTCCAATGAAGAAATAAATTAAAGAAATAAAAATGATATTCAAATCATTCTTCATCCGTAATATTTGAAATTTGAGATAATCAAACAAAAAGTGTTCTGTTTTATAAGAATTTGAATTTAATGACAATGTTTATTAAATTTTATAAAATCAAAAAATTAGTAATGTATACATTACATAGATAGATAGATAGATAGATATGAAAGGTACTATGATAGATAAAAGATAGATGATAGATGATGATAGATATAGATAGATAGATAGATAGATAGATAGATAGATAGATAGATAGATAGATAGATAGATAGATACTTTTATTCCCAAGGGGAAATTCATTTAATTAATTCAATGAGTAAACACAATACTTTTTTTTAGAATAATTTGTACAAACCTAAGAAAAAAAAACCCATAGTGACAAAACAGTTTCACTTATAGCTTAAGTGAAAGGGGAGAAATCCCATCCAATTCCTCAGATGTTTTTTCCCGTCATTTATATAATAATTTTCTTTATTAAATATTTATACAGCAGTGATTATAATCAAAAATAGCAGTGATAACAGAATGTAATAACATACATTTATAGACTGCATTGATTAAAACCTTATTCATCATGTAGATAGGAATGGTGTCCATATTGTTTTGGTAGCTGAATAGTTTTAAGAGACATCAGAGTCTAATTTAAATGATGTTAAATTTCATTGATTGATGACCTGTTGTTAGTTGCTGATTGTGGAGAGTCAGTGATTAATTGTTTAAATTTCTTAAACGAGCAGCACAGTGCCGCAGTGGGTAAGCTGCTGCCTCACAGTTAGAGACCTGGGTTTGCTTCCCTGGTCCTCCTGCATGGAGTTTGTGCTCCCGTGTATGCATGGGTTTCCCACAGTCCAAGACATCCAGGTTAGATGGACTGGGGATCCTAAATTGTTTGTGTGTGTTTGCCCTGTGGGGGGCTGGCGCTGCCGGGGTGTTTCCTGTCTTGCACCTTGTGTTGGCTGGGATTGCCCAGCAGACCCTGTGTTGGGATAAGGGGTTGAATAATGGATGGATCCAGAGGTGTTGACAGAACATTGTGTGTGGGTGGCATTGGGCTCTGGGGTAAAAATATCCATCCATCCCCATTTTTGTGGGGGTCAAATAACATAACAACATATTTTATATAACATAAAAAAAGCAAAATTGGGCATAAATGATAACCTATTGTTCCAAAAATTACAGAGGCATGGAAGTTGTATTATTTTGTGATCAAAGAACTACTTTACAAGGTAAATATCAATAAAGTCAAATGTATACAACATATGGGAGCAAAAGGGTTGTGCAGTGGGTGCTGTTTAGGTGTTGGGAGACCGGGTTCATTTCCAGGTCCTCCAGCGGGGAGTTTGCATGTTCTCCCGGATACTACTGTTTGTGGAAGCCACCACCGTCTTTTACTAGAGCTTTTTTTTCAATTACAGCCGTGTTTGGTGAATATGCCCTTAGTCCAAATTGGAAACACTAAATATGCAGGTAGCAAAGCAAAAGCTGGCATCACGGACAACAGAATATTCAAGCCATGGTCGAGACTGATACCAGCTTGCACTAAAACATCTGAGTGTCTTCGAATGCGCTTGGGATAATTAATTAAAATGGGCTGGGATGGGCTATCCATGTTTAAGTCAGGCAGACCGACTTATATTTTGTTGAAGGCAGAGGAGTACCTGACACGGGCGTAGAGCTGAGGATTAGGCTTATCTACATCTTTTGGAGTTTCAGTTCCGACGTGGGTGCGCTGTGCTCCGTGTTGGTAGCAGGGTGCTGGGCTCAACCGTGAGCCAGAACTCGCGTAGGGACAGAGGTTGAAGATCTGCTTTTAATAAGCCACCTATGATAGCCTTTGGTGTTACCAACTAGAAAATAAAAGAAGAATGGAACGTATATGCTGTTTTACTTAAAGAATGCGGTTAACAGGTTCAAAACGTATGCAAAATGTGCGCGAAGTGAACTGTGAGAGCAGCACGGTGCCTGTCTAGTGGAGGAGGCACTGACGGAGACACCCCAAATTCAAACGGGCCAATTGGAAAGCAACTCAGTTTTGAAAATCAAATGTTATTCTTCCCCAGAGTTTTCATTGGACAGACAGTGCATTTCGAAGGGTGGACAGGCTTGTCTATGGGGAGGGGGGGTGCAATGCCCACCCAGCCCCCGTGGTCACGCCTCGGATGGATCATAAGGAAAACAGAACTATTGCTTAAAAATGTGTGAAATTTTAATAAAATCGATCCACTCAGAGATGACTTGTTACATTCAGGCAGACAACAGAGAGACTGATATGGCTTTCGCAGTAGGAGCTTTTCAAATTTTATGTGAACAAATTAGATGCACATATTCATATGTAACTCATTTAAAAGTTTCTTGGTATTACAAATTCGACATTTGTTATTGAAAACAACCTTTTCTGCACTCACTAGAACCCAGGAAAAAGTAACTGGTTTGTTCCACTGGATTTTATGGCTGCAGAAAAATAATGACAAATAGTGTGTCACAACACACAGTCTTTTGCAGTTTCAATAAGAGAACCAAAGTTAACACAGAAAAACAAACTGCATTCTTGAAAACTTTGTTTTCTTTTTTGTA
This sequence comes from Polypterus senegalus, assembly GCF_016835505.1. NCBI lineage: Eukaryota > Metazoa > Chordata > Cladistia > Polypteriformes > Polypteridae > Polypterus > Polypterus senegalus. The sequence goes on along the minus strand of NW_024381223.1, from coordinate 8,119 downwards.
ATTTGATTATAAATAACACTAGCCAGATATTAGCCTGCAGCATTGCCACCCACACAGTCCCTGAGATCAAAGCCACACTGTTGATATTGTGCTGTGTTGTGTTTCGTTCTGTGCAGTAGATGGCACTGTTGTGCACAACCACACCATGGCTGCATTGCATTAAATGTCTCCGCATTGGCAAAGAGATGAAATTTAAAGATGGGGTTAAAGGACCCCAGACATCTAGGCGACACCTGACTAGTTCTAAAAGCGCATATACTGGTGTATTATCTTTCACCCCATTTTTGCACATCAAATATATACAGCATATATAAGATGGATTCTCTGAGATATTAAATTTCATCTAATGTGACATAAGACAGAATAACAAAAATAAATCTATCTTTGGTGACCTTCCTTTGGGGAGAGATGTTCACTGACCACTTAAGGTCCTCTGTGATGTAAACACCTAGAAATTTAAAGCTTTGTATGTTTTCAACTTCCGGACAGAATTCTCATTTTCCTAGAGGTCCACAACATTCTCCTTAGTTTTTGGGATGTTAATGTCTGATTTATTATAGGACACCACTCTGCAAGATATTGCACCACCTTCCTTTAGGCTTTTATCAATATCAGTTGAATTCTAGTGGTATCATCTGCAAAATGGGGATGGAGTGGATGGGGAACAGTCAAATGCAGCAGGAATAGTTTAAATGGCTAATGACGCAATCCTGTGGTGCCTTTATTCAAAAATCAGAGGATGGGTGGCTACTGATCTGACATTCTGATGCTTAAACAGTTTAGGATCCAAGCACACAGTGTTTTTTCTAAGTCCTAGATTGTTAGTTTTTGACAATTTTATGAGTGATTATAATATTAAATGCACAACTAAAATTAATTATATTATTATACGCATACAGCATGTGCATGGCTGTTCCAAATGTGTAAGGGCGTGTGAAGAGCAGTACTGACGCATTATACATTCACCTCTTTGTCCGATAATCAAACTGATGTTCATCAAGATCAACAAGAACAATGCCTTAATGTAAGAGAGAATAAGCTTTTCAAAATAATTGGGGATAATGAGGGTAAAGAATTGAGTGATGGTCATTCAGACAGGTAACTGGGAAAAATTGTAGTTGACTTAAGGCACACAGTGATCACAACATTTTCTTTTATAAGGCCAGTAAGGAAGTGTGGCGGACGGATGGGGGACCCTACCTAGCAGGGGACGCCTGAAGGACCACGAGCGACAATACCACCTCTGAGCCACGGAGGGGAGATGTCCTGGTCTGCATGGGGTCATGGAAACGGAGCTGGGAAGCTCATCCCTGTTCACTGCCAGAGGGCGCCCGGAGGATTAAGGAGTCCCAGATACAACACTTGCCAAACAGGAAGTAATTCCAGCAACACCTGGAGTGCTTCTGGTGCTCCTATGGGACTTCCGCACACCAGGAAGTGCCATCAGAAGACTATCAGGAAGCACCTGGAGCAAATCCGGGCATTATAAAGAGGGCCGCCTCACCCATTAGATGAGCTGGGGTCGGAGGAGTAAGATGGAGCTTGCATGAGGAGGAGGAAGCAGCAGAAGAAACAGAGAAAAGGAAAAGGACTGTGAGCTGGGTAGTGATTTGTGCGCTGTATTGGTTGGAAGGTGCTGACGAAATAAACGGTGTATTTTTGGACATTTAGGTCTGTCTGTCTGTGTCCCGATTCATTTTCCACAGAAGGTAATGTGTCAGTGCAGTGGTCCTCACAGTTTTTTTTTGTTGTTGTTGTTTTCAAAATAGCCACGTTGGCAAAGACAATAAAATGGAAAGCCACCTGGACAGATCACCATAAATAACATGAAGCAAAGTTTTCAACATTTTCTATCCCAAACTATGCAAAATGATCTTTTGTAATTTAATCTGTTCAATTATGTGAATTTAATTATGCCTAGTAAGACAGTCAACTTTCTTTAGTGACTTTAGAAAACAAAGAGGTTAAGCTAAGGTTCATATTTAACATGATGCTTACTGATCACAACTCCAGTTAGTGGTGACATGTTGATTAGACATTCAAGCAGAGTTTCACTGTACTCTGCACACATGACAGAATTTTTAACCCAAAAATTTAGTTTTTCCTGACTCTTTTAACTGTTTTTTTTGGGGGGAAGAAAAACCATTTAGACACCTTTTTTATTCACTGACTAACCACATTGTAAACCCCCCGCAGGGGGGAATGGATTCAAAAACCCGGGGAAACCTTTCCCCGGCCAGGAATGGGGATTCTTTCCTTCCCCTCATAAAAAGAAAGACCTTCCCAATAGGCCTGGATTGCCCCATAATACCCTTTTTTCCTCCCCATTTTTCCCCTAGCCCCCTTCCCATCCCCCCTTGCCCTTTCCCCGCATCCCCCCTTTCCCCCCCCATTGGGCCGCGCGAGATGGCCCGGGCTATGAACTGTTTGTTTAAATTGACCTGTTTTTGTTCGAAAACAATGGGCCGGAAAACCCCAACTTGCCTTTTTGGTCCTTTTCAAGTGGGTACGGCGGATAGAAAACCCCGGAATACGGGGGGACAGGACTAAAACCGGTGTGCAGGCCCATGAATGGGGGTTGGCGCTGGCCCAAGCCACCACCGGGAGCGGGAGGCCCGGGGCCCCAGGTTAGGGAAACCCCAAACCCGCCTCGGGGGGCCCCCCTTGGTTCCGGGGGCCCCTTCGGGGGCGTCGTGCATACCGGGATGTTTGGGGCCCCCGAACGAAAGTGGGCGGCCCGGGGGGCGCCCACCCGGGCCATACCTGGGGGACCGGCCGGGCTCTTTGACCTCCCTGAGGAGGAGGCCCCCATCCCGCCTCCTCAACCCCAAAATTGGCCCCCCCGGCTTGCCCGGCCAGAGGCGGCAATGGCGGAACTGGGTTTACCCAAAAACCCCCGCCCGCGCCCAGGCGTCGGGGGGCAAAGAGGGGCCCCGGCCGGAGCCCCAAAAGGGGGAAAGTGGCGGGGGGCCTGTGAAGGCCTGGCTGCAATCCCGCCCCCGCCCAGCAGGTGGGGACCCCCCCAAGAAATGTCGGGCCTGGGCGCCCTGGGGCATTTTCCCTCCGACTTGGGGGTAAGCCTGCTGAAGGGACGGGGGCCACCCCACCCCCCTGGGCGCAGGGGCCAGCCGACCAGAGAGGGGCCCGGGGCCCCCGGGCTGTTTCGGTGGCGACCGCCCCGCTCCCAAAACCCCCAAATCACCGCCCCGGAGCCTATGGATTAGCTGGCGCCATCGGAGGGATTGTCCCCGCCCCTTTTGGCGACCGAATGGGGAGTGGTGTTGCAATGGGCACGGTGGTGGCTTTTTTGTTCCGGACAAATTACCATTGTTGCTCGCGTTTCTTACCGCACAGTGGTTAAAAAACATTTGTTGGTCACCTGTGTGTTGGGGGTGGTCGTTCCCGCCCTTTTTTTTGGTCACCGGAAGGGGAACCAACCCAAAATGACGGTCCCCTTTTTCCCTGCCCCCCAGTGATTTGGGAAAGATTTTAAGAGAATCAGCGAAGCCTTCCCCCGGGCCTGTTGGGATCTTGAGGGAAAAGGCCCCCCTCCGCCCCCCCCGGGCAAAAAGGGCGGGCCCGGGGGGTGTCTCGGGGCCCTTTTCCGTTTTAGGGCCCTGCCCCAAAGATTCCCGGAGGGGACTACCAGGGACTCTTCCCCCCCCGGCCCCCAAGCCCCCCGGCCCTGCCCATCAGGTCCCCGCCTCCTTTAAGGGGGGAGCAGTGGAATGATGACCCCCGCGTTTTTGGAATGGGGGGTCGTCTGCCTAAAGCTCAACGGGGACGATACCCCCAAAAACCCCTTCTTTGCCCTTAGAAGTCTGTTGACCGGGGCTACCCAGGGGGCGGGGGGGAAGTTGTTGCAAATTTCCCCCGATTTCCGGGGCGGGAGATATCCGGGAAGGGCATCTCATTCCCCCAGGCCCCCCCCCAAAAAAACACTGAGGATTGTTCGTTTTTATGGCCTGGGATAAATGAAGGCCCGTTCTTCCCTTGGCCCGGGGTCCCAACCCCCGACTGAGGGACCGGGGTTTTCAGTCCCTTTCCCCCGGGGTTTTCCTTGGGATAGGGGAGGTGGGCCCCCGGAGCCCCAACCCCGGTGGCCACAAGAATCCAGTTGGTGGATAGCCCCCCCGGGCCAGAGGGTTCCCCTCCCCGCAATTCAAAAGATACGGAACGGGTTTAAATTTTGCGGGGGGTTTTGGGCCAAGGAGGTCCTCACGACCGGGGGCGCCCACTTCGGATCGTAAGGAGGTAGACGAGATAAACACCTGGCGCAGTTATCACCAAAAAACGACGGGGTTGGTAAAGGGTTTAATCGACGTTTAAGCAGATGCTCCAAGGTAGCGGGACGGGGAACTGGGACCCTCCTCCCCGCTTTTTCCCTCCCGGGGAGGTCCCCCCAGGCCTCACTGGTTTCCCTCCCATTTGAATTGTATCGGGCCCCGGGGGAACCTAATCCCAAAAGAAGGCTGGGGGGCCGGTTTTCCTCCTCTAACATTTTGAGAAAATGCGAAACTGGGGGGCCCCCAAAAGATCAGGCCCTCCTAAAAGAGATGATCGTGCAACAGCGAGGCCGGGGTTCCCAACCCGGCCCCAGGAGTTCCCCCGGGACCCGGGCGGGCTCCCCCCCTCCCCCCCCGGGGTGCTGCCCCTGGCAAGGGGCCACAGGGGTTAAGGGGAGAAAGGGCCCGTAATTTTGAAAAGCCCCCTCCGACCGGTGAAGGATCTACTTTTAACCTGTTAAAGCCCTGGAGATAGAGAGGGCCCCAGTCAAGGTACCTCCCCGGCTGCCCTTTAAACCCCGTAAGAGCTGACCCCAAAAGGGCAGGTTGAAACACTCCAACCATCCCCGGGGTGGGGGCACCCGGCCCGGGCCCGCTGATTTACACACATAGGGCGGGGCCCCCCGGGGAGGCCCCCCACTCCAGGCAAAGGGGGGGTCAACTGGGTGAAACGAGTTAATGACATAATTTAAGAGAGCCAAGTCCTGGTCACCCTATTGTCCTCGCCCCCCAAACCAGCGGGTCCTGAGGTTCCCGACGGCGCCCGAATGACTCAAGTTGATGCTCCCCCGCCCCCTGCGATCCCAGCGGCTGGGGCCCGGGTCGTTTTGTACCCGACATGACAAAAAGGGGATTGGCAAACCTTTGGGCATCCCAAAAGGGAAAACCTTTTGAACCCCCCAGCGGCACTCAGCAACCTCCCATTTGGGGTGCGGGCCCGGCGACCTTCCCAAACCCAGATAGGTGCTGAAGCCCCCCAGTCCCCGCCTACCTGGAGGCGGCATCATTCCGCACCTGGGAGGAGCATCTACTGCAGGTCGGCTGTTCCGAACACTGGCAAAGCGGCCCCCCAAAACCCGAAATGTTTTTTTTGGGTTAAAGGGGGAAAAAATTTGGTACCGTGGGACAAGGAACGACAGAGCTCCAAAGTTAAAAACATCTTGAATGGCCCCCCCCAGTACCAAGCAGGTGCAGGCTTTTTGGGAAGGGGTTTACCGGGTTTTCTGTTTTTTCCCGAAAGAGCAGCACCCTTTACTGACCTGGGCAAAAGGGCGCCCCTATTGGGGACCGGCAAAAAAGAACCGACACCCTAAAGAAAGGGCCCCCGCGGACCTGGTTTGGCGCCCAGGGGCCCCCATTTCAGACCGGCCCCGGGCACAGGCCTGGGCCGTGGGGGGCAAAGGCCCGGGGCCCAGACCCGGGTTACCAGCGAACTGATGGACCGGGAGCCGGCGGGGGGGAGGGGGGCCTCCATTAAAGGACCCCCCCTTTTTCCTGTGGGGCCGGGGGCCCGGGGCGATCGCTACCCCGTGGATGTCCCCCACAAAAATAATCCGGGGCACCAGGTGGGTTCCCAAACAGCCGTAAATTTACTGTACATCGGGGGCACCCCTTTAGGGCCCAAAGCCCGATGCCCCCTTCCCATTCCCGAAATTAGTCCCCCAACCGGCGGTCCTGGGCTAGGGATCGGCAGCCCCCCAGTAGGAGGCCCTTTTATCGGCCCTGGGGAACCATTGGCCAGGAAAGGGGGTTCTTTCTCCCCCTGCCCCCAAGAAAGAAAAAAACCTTCCGCCCCTAGGCCCGGTTGACCCGAGCGAATTCCCCCTTCCTCCGCCATCTTGCCCTGACGTATCCCCCCCTCCCTGCGGTCCTTCCCGCATCCCTCCACCGCCCCCCCTAAAATGGCCCGCCGGAGTCGGCCGCATAACTGTTTGATAAATTTTACCGTTTTTTTTTGAATAAATAACGGGGCCCGGAAAACCCAACCTTGCTTTTTCTCCCGGGCCTTTACAAAAATTTCCGGTTGATACCACGCCCCGCTGCGCATACATACCAGAAGATGTAGACCATAATAATCTAACTGAACAAAAAAAATTCACAAAGTATTATTTGAACTATCAATACCCAACCCCTTCCCATCTTTGGGAATTAGGTAGAAATGTGGTCAAAAGTCTTGGAAGAGGGCAGGCCAAGATGTTGTCTTACTGCTCGAGATTTTGAGGCTGCAGCTGGCAATGGGTATGATCAGTATTCTGGGAAGAAAAAGGGGAATGGTCACCCAGTTGTGCCTTGAGCTGGGTTTCTCTTTGATGATGATGTCAGACCCTGAAGGGCTGGCACCTTGATAGCCTGCTGGTGTGCCTCCAAGACCCATCCATTAACTGAAATGTTGCAGGTCTAATCTGCTGTTAATTTGAACAGGTGCCAACCAGAAGGAGTGAAGCTTGTCAGAGGGACTTGAGCATGCGAACCATGACCCAGTCCATTACCTTGAAATGGGAATCTGTTCTCCTCCTCCTATAAACTCCTGCTGAGACTTTGCTTGTTAACATTGGCTGCTTATGTGTCAACAACACCAAGTAAAGTTAAACTAGTCTTACTATATTAGTGACAAGTGCCTATTGCTCGGCAGTTGAAATTTATGCATTTATAGTTTATTCTGGTGAGTTATTGATATTCAGCCAAATATATTTTGGATAGTATTTTCCCTATATTTTGATAGTACTATGTTTATTGTGAGAAAATGTGGACTTATATGTACTAAAAAAAAGGATACTGTTTCATTTTAGACAATACTCCAGAATTGAGCAAGATATGAGTTTAGCTTTTAGTATTTCATTAATCTGCAGCTGAATAATTAATTTAAACAAAGCACACTCCCAAACTCACACTTTGGTATGTGTCTCTCCGGAAAATCCTTGGTACCATTGGTTTGACTTTGTTTTGCTCATTGAGCCCTCGAATGAGGCAAATTACCTGCATTGTGAGGGAGCATCAGTTAAGGCACTACGGCCATGTGGCACTTCCCAGAGGTGATCCAGCTAATATGATCATCATTGTTGGGGACCCAAGTGGCTGGACCAGGCCAAGGGTTTCCCACGAGATAGAGTGTCATTCCGGAGGTTGACTGGACCACGCTTCTGCCTGGGGGCTTTCCCAAATGGATCCTGAGATGTTGTCATGTAGTGAGTACCAAACGCACTGTACCATGCCTGCTTCCCAGTTTGACTTGACTTGACAGTACCTAAGGTTTCAGCTCAGTAATGAAAAAGGGGTAGGGGTTAGTTAGGTTGGGTCATCAAATGAAAGGGTAAAAGTTAAAGTGAAAACTCAACCACATCCTGTAATTTCAATTAATATTTGTCCTCATCTCCACTTAGGTATGTTAAATGTAATAAATTAAGGCTTTATCATAGCCTTTTGAAATGCATGAGTCACACTTACTCTGTTCAAGAGGAATGTGAGTTTGTTAACTCTTTCAGGGCTGATGTCGACTTTTGTTAAAGGAGAAGTTGACGATGGTAATCAACTGTAAACTGTGACATAGCCAACCGTATGTTTCAGTTGGACTCTCATTCCAAGAAGGAAAGTTAGCTTTGTTGGTTTTGACGAGATTTCTGCGCCCCGTGAGTAGCAAAGGCAACAACGACAAATGGCGCCTACATCTGGTGTTAGATCAAACGGACGTAAAGCAAAATACCCATGACGACATTTGGCCTTTCTCTGAATTGACTATGACTTATCGGACTCTGATTTGATCCGCGATCAAAACAAATGCGGGTTCAACTCACTGACTGGTCCCAGCTTATCATGGTGCTGGGGGGGCAAAAATT
>NW_024381222.1:0-1143 GCF_016835505.1 Polypterus senegalus | reverse complement strand
CAGTCAATTGCCTGCCTAGATTGGTCCAGCATGGGTAGAATAATGAGTTAGCCACACAGTGGAGTGCAGTCCCACTAAAAGTTGCTTCTTGCTTAGTACCCTTAACTGTCACATCTTTATTTCTCTAACCTAGAGGTTCATATAAACACACACCGAAAGATTCAGGTGCTTGCTTCCACTGGCCTAATTTTGGCTCCAGGAAGCCTCCATCCACTAGCCTTATAAAACTGTACCTTTACTTCGCATTAAAAGACAGCACATGTTCAAAGGGTCTCCTGTAATTCAGTTGCAGAATGAACTGACTGTTCTCAGTTCCACCCAATTCCTTAAACCAGTGTAATATATGAACATAATTCTTAAAAACAAATTCCGTATTTCCAGACTGAGAATCATTTACGCAGATGTTGCTGCCCCCTTTTTAACAAAAACACTCATTTTTGATTAAAGGAGAAATCTGCAGAAGAATAGGTCATGGAGTACAAGAAGCTTTTTTTTCTATTATGCCGGTGAAGACCCAATTTGCAACTGACAAATTAAAAAGTGTAAAGAATGTATAGCACAAACTCAAGGACATGCATACCTCAAATTCCAAGAATGAAAATTCAGTTACCAAGAACCGCATCTTGTAACAAATCTAATGTGATTGTCGTGTACAAAAAGGAAAAATGGCATTTAGCACATGCCTTCTGTATGTCAGCTTCTTTTATGATGAATAAAAAAGAAGAGAATAAAAAACAAAGTAAAATTACTTGTTTTTCGTTTGTGACTTGAGGTTAGGTTTATCCAATGTTTTTCTTGTTTAGAATGAGAAAGATGTTAGTTATATGGCATACTGGTTAAGGCTTTAAACCCTCAAATCCTGCTGACGACACCAAATGACCGTGAGCAAGTCTCTTGACCTGCCTGTGCTCCAATTGGAAAAACTAAAAGAAATGTAACCCGCTGTATCTCAGATGTTGTAAGTCACCTTGGATAAAGGTGTCAGCCTAATAATCTCTTTATATATAAAATCCAACGTCTGTCTGTCTGTCCATCCACTTTTGACGAGAGAACTACTTAACGGTTTTAGATCGGGTTTTTTCTATGATTTGCTTGAACATTACAGTTGATTTTGCGACCTCTTGCGCATATCCGACAGATACT
>NW_024381221.1:0-5549 GCF_016835505.1 Polypterus senegalus | reverse complement strand
TGTATAGTTTGTGACTACTTTAGAGTTGTCATAGGTCTCTTGTTGGACTTTGTCACTAGACTTCCTCTTACATGATCACTGTTTTTTGTGGAAGGTCTGCTTTGGGCAAACCTATTCCATACTCTTTTAATTTCTTAATGATTGATTATAGTACTAGGGTGTTGTACCGTGTTAGCCATTATGAATGTAGAGAAAAGCCAAGCAAAATTACACTTTTATTAGCTAACTAAAAAGATTACAATATGCAAGCTTTCGAGGCAACTCAGGCCCCTTCTTCAGGTAAGATGTAATCTGATTTATCTGGACTCCAAGGGATAGTCAGTGACTTGGATATTTTCTTGTATCCATCCCCTGACCCTTGTTTTTCAATCACCTTTTCTTGAAATGTTCTTTTGTCTTCATTGTGTAGGTTAGGCCACCACACTGACTCACCACATGCTGGAACTTCCAGATAAGACACATTTATACTACAAGTAGTTGAAACCACTTGACTATAGACAGATAACCTCAATTGAACTAATTACAGTATATGACTTCTAAAGCCAAATTGCTGCAACAGTGATGATTTAGTTATGTGATATCAAAGGGGCGAATACCTATTCAAGCAGTTATTTTGTGTTTTATAGTTGAAATTAATTTAGACAACCTAGCAGAAGTCTGTTCTAATTTTGACATTAAAGAGTCTTTTTCTGTTGATTAGTGTCAAAACGCCTTAAATCCACTGTGATTCGATGTTGAAGAACAATGAAATGCAAAAGCTTGCAAGGGGGTAGATACTTTTTATAGGCACTGTATATACAGATATAGCAAATCAGATGCTGACACACATACTAAAAATGGTCATGGTATGGTATGACAATGGTACTGGCTAATGCTGGTATGAATTTTCATAAACAAAAATTAATATCTGCCCTTAGCTTTGGCCTTGAAAATGTATTTGTGTATTATGTATTGTGTATTCAGCTATTCTCTTGAGTCTTACACAATTATAGTATAATAATGAGCCCAACTAATGCTATGTGCTACACCTTTAGAAGGATTAGAAAAAGGGTAGTCTAATTAACTTCATTTATAAGGTCTCGCTTAGCATTTAAAAGGCAAAATATTTTCCTTGACAAGGACTATAAAATTCCCTCTAAATAGCCAAGTCATTTCATATTAACATACAGTACCTATAAATGGTGTAAATTCTGTCTTGAAAGCGGGTGTCAGAATGTGTTTGCCTATGTATATTTTTTCAGCTTTCAAAGGGCAAATGACTGAATTTATTTAGAGCTACAAAATGCCATGCACCACCAGCACTAATAAGAAGTTACCATGGTTTCTCATTTAATTAAAACGAACATATTATTTCTTTCCCTTGTCTTTGGAGCATGAGAGTGAAGGAAAAGATTTTTTGATCATAAAATGTAATGGCATTCAGCAAGTAAAAATATTTTTGGAATTAAATTATTTTTTTTCTAGTGCCCAATAAGAACTTAAAACATACTCATATACTGTATTTTAATAGTAATATTTTTAAGAAGGAATCACTGTATGAAAACGAGTGATTATCTTTCTGCCTGTATTTTTATGAAAAAATGACATGGACCCTTATAATTTACTTGCCTTTATAATGCTGTAGACATCATACCTGGTGTCCCAATGGATTAATAGTTTTGTAGCATCTCAATTAACCACATACTCATACATCTAAGGGTCCACTTGAAAGCAGCTTTGCAAAAAAGTGTTGAGAATAACAGGATCAGATGTTGTCTAATATTGGAGTTTGTACTCTTATCAGTCATGAATCATATCACATAGTTTGGCAATTATAGTCTTCTCACTTTTATGCTTTTCTGTCATTCACTTGTCATTGCAGTTTCTGAACTATTTTTCCCATCAGAAATCATGAAATGCCTGAACTTACATTCATTACATTAGTTAAAATGTAAAACCAGCTCTGATCAGGACATCAGACCAACACACTTCACAAACATTCACTGTCATCCTCATGGACCTGTGGTATCTATTGGTCAAGACATTTTCCTGATCAATCAGGCTCATATTATTTCTTCCAGCAGCACATTAATTTCTGTCATTATTTATAAAAACTACATTCTTAACTTGAAGATGTTTTTTAATTTAAGTTGTTTTCCATGGTTTTCATTTAGGAGGAGATTTGAGGGTGGTAAGTTTAACTGCTATTTCTGTAGCTTTCTATATTAACATAATGTTGATAGCAGACATGAAGTTGATCATTTCAGATATTTCTCATGCTCTCCTCATTTATTAGATAAGATATATATATATGTAAAATATGATATGTAAAAAGCTATTTATTTATAGATGTACCGCAATTTGAAAATGTACTACAAGTGACTAAAAATTGATTTGATTAGTTGGAAATGCTGCATTCATCAGTTTTATTTGTTACAGTCCTTTACCTAAATAGTAATCTTTCTTAAAGCATGATTAATTTAATGGCAATTACTTCATAGGAAAACTTGAGCCAATTGAGTGTTTAATAAGCTTTTGACAGGTAAAATCCAGAGTAATGAGTAAGAATAATGCACAATGTGTAACCCGTCGCTTATGTCTTCCCTTTGCGTGAAATGAAGATGTTCCAGAAGACACATTTCAGAGCCACCTCCAAAACAGCCGTCTCAATATATAAAGAATGCCACAACAGAAAGTCTCTGTTTATTTGGGAACCAGCTTCCAAGGAGGTGAGACTCTCCTGAAGAACTTCTCTCTTGCCTAAAACAATCAGGCTATCTAATGATTTCCCATTTCAATTATTTCTTTTTGTTGATTATTTTTCCACGATTCAACTCTTTATCTGTTCCTCATATTTTATCTCTGCAGCAGATACCACATTTTTTTCTCAAATTTTTTTTTTTAGATATTGTCACCGTTGTTAGCACTGTCTCCTAAGAGCTTCAGGAGACAGCATTAAATTCCTGGGCTGTAAATTGATGTAAAAAGGAAGGACACTAGTAAGACTGTTGAAATGACACAGCACGTCACCCTTGTAAACAATGTCACAATGTTTATAGTAACAGATCTTGCAATAGTATCTTTTACTCTGTGTTAGGTCTGCTGGTCAATGGATGATGTTCAGTGTCAACTTGATCCTTTTATTCATCTGCACCAGAAGATGGCAGAGGTTGAGACAGAGGCAGGGCAGGAGCCAGTCCTTTTCCACATCATGTTCCTCCATTTTAGAGAGGGAAACAGAAGCTGCATTAACCACTGTTTATACTACCTCCTCAGTGTAACTGTAAGAGACTCACGACTCTGCCAGGCCTGACACTGTTTTTGTGGAGTATGAATGTTCTTTCCATGTCTTCCCTTGTTTTTTCTCCGTGTACTCTATTTTCTTCCTCCATTTCACAGAGTATATATTACCTTAGCTGCCAACTCTAAATTGACCCCATGTAGATTTATGTGGGTATGTGAGCGACTGTAGCACTCCACAGAGAGATGGTTCCAACCCTGGGCTAGATACTGCTGGGATTGACTCTGTCTATAACCTACAAACATAATTTGGATTAAGTTGATATAATATTGAATGAATCATAGAAAGTTTCTTACGAAGCAGATATTCATTCTGACACATTTGTTTTTATATTTGGATGTGATAACCATGCATTTGTACATGCTGTTTTGGGAGCTATTGTTTCCTAAATTTCCATAAAAAACTGATCTAATCATGAATGTGTAGAATTTTTTAAAAAGAGTGCAAACATTCATTTTTGATATTACATAGAACTTTTTCTTAAGAAAATATGTAGTTTGAGAAATGAACTGCTATTCAATACATCAAGCTTATTTGTTTTGCTATTAGCCAAGTTATATCAGTATCTTATTCAGAATATTATTACAAGTTGTCAAGGTTTTCTTTTGACATAGGCTGTATTAATAAATGATCTTAGATTTTTTCTGTTTAAATTGGAGTTCTTTACAAATTCTAAACTACTTTCTACATTTTTTATGACTTACTGAGCTAAAATAAATGCAGCTGTAGCCTTTAATGGTTGCCTTCTACATCTCAGATAACAATTCACTCATGTCTAATAAAGAAGCCATTAGTGCAATGCAGTTCCTAAGATTTATGTTAATTGGTTGAATGTCCTAGTAAAAAAGAAGAAACTTTTGTAATATTATTAACAAATAAACATTGAAGTATTTTAAGTTCCTGTAGATTGCTTTTACAACCTAAGTACATTATTTCAGTTAATACTGTATGATTTTCCATTCCTTGCTTGTAAAATTGTAAAACAGAGATTGTAATTGAGTTAACATTTTAAATTAATTCTTTTTTCAGAGTCTATTTTGGAGTGTACGTGTATTGGTTTAAAAGAGTGAGCCTCTGGCTTTTCCTTGATACCGTAGGATAAATATTTTCTAATTTTTAGGATTTTGAGGGTAACAATTACTACTGCGTACAGCCAACACTTTTAGCAAAGAAAAAGTTTACATATGCACAAAGTTGCCTTCATGTACACAATTGTGAGCATATAATACTTTCCCATGCTTTTTCACATGTGGGCTAATTTTTTTCTTTTTAAGCAAACATTCTAAATTTAAATTTAGCTGGCTATATTAGTAAGAAGAATTACAAAGAGGGACAAATGTCAGTATATAAAACAATGTTTAAAGTAATCATTTTTAGAAGTAAGCTTGAAATTGTTTTAGTGCAGTGCATAGATATCTGAGTGACAGATTCTCTTTTGTTCAAGATCAATGTTAACCTAAAAAAAATCACAATGACAATGATACACTTGGAGCAACTGGGAGAAATATATTCCAAATGCCTGAACTGGAGATCAGACCACACGAGCAGCTGGGAAAACAAACCAAGGTTCTGGGAATAAGATTCTGGCCGGCTGGTCTCTGTGAATGCAGTAGGGTGCTATCATCTTAAAAAAAGAACAAAACGCAGCTTAAAAAATCAATTTTCTGTTTAATTAGGGTAGCTGAGGTCAGCAGTGACCTGTCTTTGACTTTGGTCCTGATGAATGTGTAAAGGAACCCGATCAATGCAGTTCTTGTTTCATTTCTATTCCTTCAGCCATTTTTATTAATGTATATCCATTATTAGAGAATAAAACCAGAGAGTTGCAGAATCTTTGTTCCTAAGCAACTCAGAAGATAACATCTTCAAAGAGGATAGTAACAGTAAAAGAATAGCTTTAGTTTTTTTAGTTACTATATTCAAATTGTTTATAACTATAAAGAGAACCATACATTGTGTGTGTGTATGTATTTATGTATATGTATGTATATACTGTATATTACTGTACTCTACTGTACTGTATATATATGTAATGATAGTACATTTGGAAGATACCGGTCTTGGCCTGAGAGATTATTTGAACAAAGCAAGGGCCTTTGGAATCTTGAAAAGTAGTTTTATGCACAACTAAATTAATAAAGTTGTTGCTATTTTATTATAGTATTATTGTAACAATTTTATTTTGACTGTTTGAAGGCAATGGGGTGGTACTTCTGCTTCACAGCTCCAGTGTTCTGTGCTCCTTTCATTGTTCATGTGGCGTTTGCAT
>NW_024381220.1:0-16265 GCF_016835505.1 Polypterus senegalus | reverse complement strand
ACAAGTCCTTATTCCTTCCGGGTCAGGGTAAATAGTCCTTTCCTTCAACCCGGAAGTCCGTCGCTCTTCCTATGACGAACCTCCGGGTTACAGGGCACGAAGAAGCCCTCGGCCCTCCCTGCAGCTCCCTCCTGTGGCCCCCACGGCATCCAGCAGGGCTTTGCATAAAAACTCCATTGTCCATGATGCCCTGCTGGTCTTCTGGGGACCTCCATGCTGCAAGGAGGGCTCCACCTGGCGGCTTGGGGGTATTGGCGGGATAAATGGCCGGCCATCCTTCACAATACATATATATACACATACATATATATATATATACATATATACATATATATACACATACTGATGAAGGCCCCTGACAGGGGTTGAAAGCTCAGGAATAAAAAACTACTTTTGATACATGATTCATTTTCTCGCTTTGTGGATCTCCAGATGCAAATATGCAAACCGTATCACAGACCTTCTCTTCCATATACATATACAGGGGTGCGGAAATCCAACGCCCGACTTGTCCGACACGGGTAAATTGACCGTCGGACAAGCGTATTTTCTGGTTTCAGTTTTCCACGGACAAGTGCAATTTTGTGGAGAAAAAAGAATTAAATATGCAGTACAGGGCACATTTTTACCACTACTTTCAAATTTTAAACATTTGGGTACGTACTTCGTGCGGAAACAGTCTACTTACGCATGTTCTTCATGTCTCAAATTGGTATTCAATATTGTTTACAAAATGATGGCTGATTTTTCAAAGGGGAAGCACTCTTGTGGTCTTACATAAGTATTTTACCCTACTATTTACACGCTTGGAGATGCGGCCATTTTTTTCATGCCGACATTACAATGTAATTTGATGATTTTTCATTGTAATCGATAACTTTTATATATTATTGATTAAATTAATTTTTTCTACATAAAAATGTGGTCATTTTACGTACAATGCAATTGTTTTCGCCACATAAAGCTTGTTAGGTATTTGATCTTTCCTGAAATTTGTGATTTCGCGTAGGTTGTGATATATTGAGGAGTTAAGAAATTTATTGTGTGACATCAATTTTGATGAGCTGTCTATAGATCGTTTTTGATTAGAGAATTTTTCATATAAAACAAGTTGGTTTCGAACTGTCAGTTTATTAAAAATAAAGAAAACATTCTAACGGTTTCCAAATGTTATGAAATATCAATAAAAATCTTCACTTAGACGCGATTTTTTTTTCCCGACAACATCGGTAATATTTACTTCTTTGGTAATGTACCATCCTGTGAAATTTCGAATACATCATTAAGAATTACCTGCGTAACCCATAATGCACTGCATTAAGCACGTTGTTCTCGCTATATGTGTGTTGTTGAAACTGAAGCAAGTAGCATCGTGGATGAGAAATGGATAATTTCTTGATCAAAACTGGCACAACAGGCCTTGAAAAACCTGAGTAAAGCGTAAGTGTAAACCTAAGTAAGCGTAGTAAGGCCACTGTGAAAAAAATACGGACGCAGTGAAGACAAAAAAATGTAAATGTCGAGATTAAAGTTGACATGTTGACTTTATTCTCGTTTATTTTGTCAGTAGAATGTCGCACACTAAATTTCATCTTAAAATTAATGTTTCGTTTACTAGATTTTCTCAAACCCCGTTATAAATTAATGTAGCACATTAAATGCTTTATATTAAGTGTTTCCCAACCCAGTTGTTAATCTCTGCGCGCTTCTTAAACTGACTTTCTCCTGCATTGAGAGGCGACAGCAGCAATCGCCGCACATTGACTTCATGATATTCCTGCTCAATGAACATTCAGAATACTAAGATAAATACTTGATGTCTTTTTCATGATGAAATGCATCAAAGCATGTATTAGACATGGGTGGCGGGGGGCACGGTGGCATGACTGTAGTGCTGCTCCCTTGCATTAAGGGGTTCTCAGGTCTATGTTCAGTGTAGAAGTTTATGGCAGGTGTGACGAGGCTTCAAAAAACTACACAACTCATCCCATGCCACAAGGTCCCCACTGTGTATTAAATAATGACCTTTTATATCGGGTGGCAGATCATGAAGGAGGGGTGAGGTCACTGCTCTTACCCTATTAATTATTATTAAAACTATAATAATTTAATTTAATAATTAATTATTATTAAAACTAGTTATAAACCTAGACCTCAGTTTTCAGAACTTTAAAAACAATTTTCGTTATACATGTTTCATTATGCCATCCATTCAGATGTCTAAACTTATAACTAGTTTTAATTTCACAAATACGTTTATAGTGTGGTGATTGGTTATGTGCAGAAAGAAAAAGGATAGGAACTGGGGTTTAGTATGTCAGATAGAGACATGAGTCTAAAAGTAAGAAAAAAGTTGGTTCAATTGAAAAAGCGTTTTCTAAAGCTGAACACTTGAATGGTTGAGCGTTATGCTAGGCTGTTCAATACTGCTTCTTTAGAAGAATTTGACCCATGACCAGCTGTGGAATTCTGGCTGTCACCTGGCAACAGGCACATCACTCATAAAAAACCTGAAAAGTCATCAGCATCCACTTCTAAAGGACCATCAGTCCAGGAACAGTTCAGCTTAAGCAGAAATGAACAGCATTCAGCCCATGCTGTCTGAGATGGTAAAGATTCTTGGGGGAGAAGATGTTGCAAGACAAAAGCTGAAGAACATGCTATAGTAGCTATAATGAAGGCATTGTTTATTAGCCAGTTAAAATAAGGAAATCTTTTATATAATGTTCTAGAGCAAGGTGGCAAAATAAAATAAGGAAATCTTTTATATAATGTTCTAGAGCAAGGTGGCAAAATACTACTCCCTGAAAAACTTTTTTCAGTTTTAAAATGGAAGGCAGTTTTGGTATCAATAAAAGAGATCAGAAAAAATAAACTATTTTTCACTTTTGTTATTTGTTTATGGGCAAGTGAATTTAACTGGCGGACAAGTGAATTTTCTAAGTTTACTTGTCCGTGGACAAGTAGAAACAAATTTGATTTCCACACCCCTGATATATATATACACATACATATATATATATACACACACATACATATATACACATATTGTCACACATGTGCGACTAGGAGTGAGCTGAAGGGACCAAGTGAAGGTAATTACCCACCAGGCCAGGGGGTGGTGGGGTGCTCTAAACCTTTCTCTGTTATTTCTGCAGATCAAATACGGGAAAACCTACCTGACCTGACGTCACTTCCTGTCCCGGCACCCAGACTGACGTCACTTCCAGGTTACAAGACATAAAAGCCTCCATCTTGGCTAACATAAACAGTTCAGTGTGGAACTCAAATAAACAGCATCACTGTAACCAAAATAATCCTTTGCAACTAGGAACAATATACGGGTGGCTGCCCCAAACCTTTTGAAAGTGTTGAGACTCGTTCTTTTACAGTGGCGTAGTCGGCAGAATGGCCTCCAGGTGGAATAGGAAGCTGAACCAACAAAATGTCTCAACACATCATCGTAATGGACCACCAAGGACCTATCAGGTAGGAGAGTACCGTTCTTGGGTTGCCGAGCTGGGGTCTGACGGTGTGTGTCGGGGGGATCTGGAGTATGTTCCGACCAAGTTTTCCTTAAAGAGAACATGGGAGCTTAGGCAGAAGACCTACAGACAAGGGCCAGGTTCTGAAAGGAACACAGTGGAGACCTATTATGGGCTTCCAAGGATGGGGACCGACCCAAAGAAACCCACACAGATAAATGTCTGTGGAAAAGGTCGGGGTGTCCTAGGTCGGCAGGTGAGGGATATCATGAACTGGGAGTATAACCCAGAGGATTCTCTCAGAGAACAGACCATGAATCTATGGGCAAAAGTCGGGTGTTGGCTACGGCCATACAATAAAAATCCCCATAATATTGTAGAAAAGGTGGCCTGTGCAATCATAATAAATGGCCTACCCACTAAACTCGTCCAGCTGACCTGGGGACAATCATATAATAATATAATCACCCTCCTGGGGATCATTAACACCATGATGGAGGAAACCTACTTGGGAGAACCAGAACGGAATCCCTGTGAACCCAGAGGCACTTGTGCCACTAAATTAGGGTCTTTTTCTTACATTGCGGAGCATGCTTTGTAAAACTCTGATGCACGGCGGAGGGCTTCGCGAGGTGACACAAGGGTTTGCATTTGCATTTGTAAAGCACTTTGAGCTACATTTTTTTTGTATGAATATGTGCTATATAAATAAATGTTGATTGATTGATTGATTGATTTGCGGAGAGACACAGAGTGAGGGGCAGAGTGCTTCTGCTAAACCTTTGGCCTTTGCTCATACGAGAGAAGCATTAGTCAATGGAGTTAAAGTACCATCTTTATTTGACTCTGGCAGTAACGTTACCATTGTTGCTCGCCATTTGGTTTTGCCGCGACAAAAGTTAAAAATAAAGACCCGTCTAACCTGTATTCATGGGGACGTCCGATCATACGAGTCTGCCCGCTGCTACATTTACCAAAACAGAGTGGTTAAAAAATTAGTAGTGGTGGTGCATGACAATCCTCCGTTCCCCTTGATACTAGGTAGAGACTGGTCTGATAAAAACTGCGGCAAAACAATCGCTACCCCTAAAAAAACACTAGGTCTTGTTATGGATGCATCCTCAGCTGCCTCCACGCCATGTACACAGCCAGTACGGGAGCAGAATGCGGCCTTACAGAATGACGTGGAAATGGCCGGACTGTCGCAGAGCGTCACGTCATCTCTAAGCGCTGCGCCGCTCGGTCTGAAACCATGCCCTTGAGGTCGAGTCTAATCCCCTCAGTCATCTGCAATTTCAGTTTAGACAGAAACCGGCTTCATTTAAAAGGGAGCAATGGAATGATGACTCCCTTATATTTGCAAAAAATGCAGTTGTCTTAGTAGATGGCCAGCACACAGCTCATCCCATGCCACAAGGTCCCCACTGTGTATTAAATAATGACCTTTTATATCGGGTGGCAGATCATGAAGGAGGGGTGAGGTCACTACTCTTACCCTGTTTCCCTGATGATAAGACACTGTCTTATATTTTTTGAAATGCCAAAATATGCCCAGGTCTTATTTTCAGGGGGTGGCTTATTTTTCCATGAAGAAGACTACAATACACATTTGTTGAAAAAAAGGAAATTTATTACCTGTATATGGTACAGTAATAACGGTAGTTGTCATCACAAACCAGCATAACCAGACTTGTAAACATAAACAAGCATAAACAAACAATTTCTTGTTACTACGGTATTGTTTCTACCGTATGTAAAACAATCTACGGTATTGTACAGTATATTTACACATTTATTCAATGACAACCAAGTCATCATCTTCTGGAACATCCTCATAACAATCCCCACTCTGAATTTCCAGGTGAAATACTTCTGACTCCATTTCTGTTAGAACCAGTGGACCAAATCTTTCATGTTTAGCAATGGCACTGTCCTTAAATGAGTACTTCTTATCAAGGTAGCCTGCTCGTAGTGCATGTTCAATGCAACCATCAGTGATTTTCTCCCATGAATTCTTCACCCAAGTCACAACCTCTTGCAGTTTAGGCTTCACAAAGTTTCCGCGCTGATTTCTCTCCATTCTATTTTCAATGTAGTCATTAATTTCCATGCGCAGATTGTCCTTGAATGGCTTGTTTATTGCAATATCAAGGGTCTGGAGATAGGCCGTCATTCCTGCGGGAATCATTACTTGATCTATTCTTCTTTCATGAAGAAATTACTTCATATCTTTAGCACGGTGAGTGCTGGCTGCATCCCAAACTAGCAGACCTCTTTGGCTCCCTCGCATAACAAGTGGCAGCATTAAATCGACCCACTTTCTTATAACGGCTTGTGTGGCCCAGGCTTTTTCAGTTTCCAGAACATAAATTCCTGAAAAACGTTCAATCTTTTCCTTCTTACCCTTAGAAATTATTAGAGGTGTGATTTTAGTGCCATCCAGACGAATTGCCAAAATACAGGTAACACGTGCACTTTCGTAAGCAGTGGAGGGAATGTACACTGAGGAGGCACCCCGCTGTTCAATTGTTGTTTGAGCTGATTGGCCCATAAACACTGCAGTTTCATCCATAGCAATCATGTTGAAAAGATTATATTTAGAGAAATCAATACCATCAATAAAGGACTTGAATGCAAATGCTCGCTTTATAACTTGAGCATCTTCCAGCCTAAACAGTGCTGTGGATCTTCTTAAAGACAGTTCACTTCGCTGAAGGAAATTATCCAGCCAGTGTTGTGATGCTTTGAAGTCTTCGTGGGCTATGTCAAACTGTGGTGCTATTGCAAGGGCAAATTCTTGAATCTGAGCCCTAGTCACAACCTGCTCACCTGCTCACCTGTCAACAACCCATTCACAGACCAGATCTTCCAGCTCAGGAAATGTTACTCGCCGACCTGATCCACTCTTACGTTTTTTAGCATTTCCATTTTCCACTTGTTCAGTGAGTTTACCATACTGTGCTCTCCACTTGCGTACCAATCGGATATTCAGCATCTTTTCTTTGCAGAAATCAGGAAGAGTTTGGCCCCAAGATTCTTCCACGATTCTCATTTTGTACTCCATCGTGTAGCTTTTCCTTTTTGAGCTCATGCCTAAGGGTAAAAAAAGAAATGGCATTGAAAATGACACAGAAGGGATCAGAGGGGGGAATCAAAATGGCACGAATCCCCATGTGCCAGTCATTGTCCCCTTATCCTCATTTGCCACCTCATTTGTACCTTCTGTTGACTTTATTATGGTAATTCGTATGGCTGGGTAACAGGGATCCTTCCTGGCACGGAAACGCTGACGCGAACGCGTGGGCTGTTCATTGACTTCCTGGTTCAGAGCGTACCAGGAGGTCAATGAACAGCCCGCGCACTGCAGCATCACACGCAGCTCCCCACAGCTCCCCCACCATACCAGCCGAAGAGAGCCGAATACCAGCCGCAAGCAAAGGTATCGGTGGGGGGCCTTAGAGGGCCTTATTTGTGGGGGGTGCCTTATTCTGACCAATTTTTAAAAAATGGGGGGGGTGCCCTAATTGTTGGGGATGCCCTATAATCGGGAAAACATGGTAGTTCCACGGACTTACTGCCGACAAGTCTGAAAACTAGCTCATACCCACCTCCTGGGAGCCCATCTGGGCCCAGAGAAAACTTTAGAGCGAATTAAGCTCCGATTTTTTTGGCCTGGGATTAATGAGGAGGTTCGCCGTTTTTGCATGTCCTGCCCGGAATGTGAATTACGGCAGATTCCTAGGAAGGACCGTGCTCCTTTAATCCCTTTACCCCTAATTGATGTCCCATTTGAACGTGTCGGGGTTGACCTGGTGGGACCCCTAGAATCTTCAGCCAGAGGACATAAATATATAATAATCCTGGTGGATTATGCTACTCGATATCCTGAAGCTGTTCCATTACGTTCAGTCACTTCCAAAAATATCGCATGGGAGTTAGTAGGAGTATTTGCGCGAGTCGGAATCCATAAAGAAATCCTGACGGATCAAGAGACTCCATTTACCTTGGAGACGTTCAGGGAGACAGCCAAGTTACTAAAAATAAAACATTTAAAGACCTCTGTATATCATCCTCAAACAGATGGTCTAGTCGAGAGGTTTAATCAAACTCTCAAACAGATGTTACGCAAAGTAGTCAATGAGGACGGAAGGAACTGGGATCAGCTCCTCTCCCTTGTCCTTTTTGCATATTGGGAAGTCCCACAAGCCTCCAAAGTTCTCACCCTTTGAATTATTGTATGGATGACAACCCCGGGGTTTATTGGATATATTAAAAGAACGATGGGAAGAGGAGGCCCTTCCCTCTGTAAATATACTTGAATATATCGCACAATTACGCGATAGATTTGCAAAAATTAGACCTATCCTACATTCTTACATGGAGAAGGCGCAAGCAGCCCAGGTTAGTTGTGACAACCATGGCACATCACTTCGGGAGTTCCACCCGGGGGATCATGTATTTGCTCATTGGCAAGGCCCATATCAAGTTAAGAAGAGGAAGGGTCTGGTCAATTATTTAGTTATCCAACCTAATCGTCGACCTAAAGAGCGAATTTATCATGTCAATTTGCTGAAATCGTGGAAGGAAAGGGATCCCGATCCCTCCTCCGGACAGCCCTGCTCGCTCTTCGCGAATAAATTAAACCTTAACTTCGGTGATAATTTGACTCGCCAACATCAACAGGAGCTCGAAGCAGTTATCCTGTCTGTTTCAGAGGTAGTGAGCGAAATTCCATGAGGAACCTCCCTGATTGCACATGACATAGTGACGAAACCAGGGGTTATAGTCAGGGAACGCCCATATTGGATTCCAGAAGCAAAAAAGGCAGAAGTGGAGTTGGAGATCAAATGAATGCTGGATCTAGGTGTGATAAAGTTTTAGTCCCTGGTCCAGTCCAATTGTGTTGGTCAAAAAGCCAGACAGAAGTTGGAAGTTTTGCAATGACTTCCGTCGGCTTAACCAAGTCTCCCAATTCGATGCCTATCTGATGCCACGAGTGGATGACCTTCTCGAGCGGCTAGGAAATGCCAAATTTTTGAATACTCTTGATATGACAAAGGGGTACTGGCAGGTTCCCTTAACGGACTCCGCAAAGGAAAAGACTGCGTTTAGCACTCCTAGCAGACATTGGCAGTATCATGTACTTCCATTCGGATTACATGGGGCACCCGCTACCTTCCAACGTCTGGTTCGTGCTGCCTACTTGGATGACATTGTCATCTATGCCAGCACATGGAAGGAAAATCTACTGCAGGTTGGGGCTGTATTACGGACACTAGCGAATGCCGGACTTCGTATTAATCCAAAGAAATGCTATTTTGGATTGGTCGAAGCCAAATATTTAGGTTACCTAGTGGGCCGGGGTACGGTTAAACCACAATGCTCCAAAATAGATGCCATAATGAATTGGCCCTGTCCGATAACCAAGCAGCAGGTACAAGAATTTCTCGGCTTAGCAGGTTACTATCCCTGGTTTGTACCCCAGTTTTCCGAGAGAGCAACGCCCTTGACAAACCTGACAAAGAAGGGGAAACCTAATCAGGTGGTTTGGGATGATAATACTGATGTTGCATTTAGTGACCTTAAGCAAGCCCTTATGTCAGCTCCTATTTTGAAGGAACCTGACTTTATATTGCCTTTCATTCGCCAGACGGATGCTTTGGACACAGGTCTTGGTGCCGTGCTGAGCCAAAGTATTGATTAAGTGGAACACCCCGTTATGTACCTGAGTCAGAAACTGTTGGATCGAGAGACCAGGTATGCAGCAGTTGAGCGGGAGGCCTTGCCAATTAAATGGGCGATTACACAGCTGAGGTACTACCTCCTGGGTTGGGAATTCACCCTGGTGACTGACCATGCACCATTACAGTGGATGGCGTTACACCGGGACTCGAATCCACGAGTCACAAGGTGGTTTTTGGACCTACAGCCTTATAAGTTTTCGGTCGTTTATCGTCAAGATCTGCTGCAGGGCAATGCTGATGCCCTTTCCCGGTGCCACGACCTCACGAGCAGGTACGCCCTAGCCGATGGGTCTGGGCTGAGGGGGGGGCCATGTCACACACGTGCTACTAGGAGCGAGCTGAAGGGACCAAGTGAAGGTAATTACCCGCCATGCCAGGGGGAGGCGGGGTGCTCTAAACCTTTCACTGTTATTTCTGCAGATCAAATACGGGAAAACCTACCTGACCTGACGTCACTTCCTGTCCCGGCACCCAGACTGACGTCACTTCTGGGTTACAAGACATAAAAGCCTCCATCTTGGCTAACTTAAACAGTTCAGTGTGGAACTCGAATAAACAGCATCGCTGTAACCGAAATAATCCTTTGCAGCTAGGAACAATATACGGGTGGCTGCCCCAAACCTTTTGAAAGTGTTGAGACTCGTTCTTTTACAATATATACACATAAATATATATATATATATATACACATACATATATATATATACACGTGCATATATATACATATACAGTAATTCCTCGCTATATCGCTTCGACTTTCGCGGCTTCACTCTATCGCGGATTTTAAATGTAAGCATATCTAATATATATCACAGATTTTTAAGCTGGTTTGCGGATTTCTGCGGACAATGGGTCTTTTAATTTATGGTACATGCTTCCTCAGTTTGTTTGCCCAGTTGATTTTATACAAGGGATGCTATTGGAGGATGGCTTAGAAACTACCCAATCACAGCATGTATTACATATTAACTAAAACTCCTCAATGATATGAGATATGCTTCCTGCGCGGTGGTTGATTGTTTGCTTTTCTCTCTCTCTCACCCTCTCTGACAGTCTCTGCCTGGCGGAGGGATGTGAGCAGAGGGCTGTTTGCACAGAGGCAGTTTGCTTAGAAGATACGGACTCCTCTAAAAATGCCGCTTTATCACAGTGCTTGGCATACTTAAAGCCCAAAAGCACGTATTGATTTTTGATTGTTTGCTTTTCTGTCATACGTTCTCTCTCTCTGACATTCTCTGCTCCTGACACGCATTCTTTGAAGAGGAAGATTTATTTGCATTCTTTTAATTGTGAGAAAGAACTGTCATCTCTGTCTTGTCATGGAGCACAGTTTAAACTTTTGAATAAAGGGTGTTATTTCATGTCTAGAGGGCTCTAATAATGTTAACAGTGTGGGAGAGTTTATAAGGGCTTAAAATATATAAAAATAACCATACAAACATATGGTTTCTACTTTGATTTTCATCTATCGGGGGTTCTGGAGCGTAACCCCGAGATCGAGGAGGATTACTGTATATATATATATATATATATATATATATATATATATATATATATATACACACGTGCGAGTAGGAGACAGCTGAAGGGCTTAAGTAATGTCAATACCACATCCGACCAGGGCAGGGCAGGGTGCACTGACTGTCTTTCTCAGTTCCTGCAGACCTTTCCGTGAAATCCTACCAGGTTCTGGTACCTTAGAAGATGTCACTTCTGGGTCCCGCATCCTTAATGATGTCACTTCTGGTCCAGAGGACACCACTTCCGGGTACTGCCTCGTCAATGATGCAACTTCCGGTCAAGATGAGTCACTTCCGAATCCACCTCCTTGATGAGGCCACTTACGGGACTGTCCCTTCAATGACGTCACTTCCGGGATACGCCCCATTTGACGACATCACTTCCTGTATGGGCCTTGAAAGCCGCCATTTTACCACCATGGAATCAGTTCTGTTTTAGACTTAGTGTTGTGAACATCTCTGTTCAATTCTACAAACCTTTTGTAGCTAGGGATATTACCTTCCCAAATCTTTTTATGATGTCTGGTCTGTGTTTATATATATATATATATATATATATATATATATATATATATATATATAAATATATACACATTGTGGACTATGGCCTGCAGTTTATTAAGGACTTGAATTCCAGCAGGGCATCATGGACTAAGGAGTTTTAATATACAGCCCTGCTGGATAATGCCCGGGTTGCTAAAGGACGCTGCAGGCAGGCACAGAGACGTTTGTTTTTCTTACAGCCCTGAAGTCATTCCATGTCGCAAGGACGGAAGAAATAAACTGCTTCCGGGTTGATGAAGAAAATAAATTTTCACCTGACCCAGAAGTGCTGGGTAATCACAGGACCTGAGGGAGCGAAGCACTTCTGGGTCAAGGACTATTTAAAGGACTGTGGGAGATCCCAGGGTTGAGCTGAGTCGGGAGGAAGGGTGGCAACACGTCTGGGAGAGTGGAGGATTGATTATTGTAGTTTTGTATTATTGGTTTATGAATATAGTGGAGTGGAGGGTGCTTTGTGCACTTTATTGTCCTAATAAATCAAATTATTGGACTTTTATCTGGTGTCTGACATCTGATCTGAGTGTTCAAGAAGACGACAGCGCCCTCTATCTGTCACACTGGAATAGCCGGCAGGATTCTGTGGCTGTCAATTTGGCAGAGGACCTGATAAAAGTTCTGTGAACAGTGAACCCCAAGAAGGCAGCATCAAAGCACACAGAGAAAAATCGCCAGAACTCATGAGCTACCAAGTCCACCATGGGAAAGAAGAAAGCCAAGCAGAGCATCAGCGTCAGCGGAGGAGCCCCACTCATCACGGCCGACACTCGGGATGAGTTACAGAACAGCTACACAAATTGGGAGAGGCCTCCGGAGGAGGATAACCACAACGAGGTATGTGCCGGCGACCTAATCAACCATATATTTAAAATATCTCATTTGGTCCCATGCACATTCCATGGAGAAGATCGTCCAGAGGCTCTGCGGGAGGCAGGAGAAACTCCGGAAGACAGTGGTGTGCTCTTGGTCGAGCCGGTGTGGAAAACAAAAGACTTCCGCATGTCGGGTGCCGGCAAGGAACACATGATCTGCCCCGGGGGACTCTGGGAAGGAAAAGGTCTTGATCTTTACGAAGGGGAAGGGGGAGGTGAGCGAATTTGAATTTGAATTTGAGTTCAACAACAAAGCCTTTCCTGTGGATTTTTTTTTCCTTTCTTATCCCCTGGAAAATCCACCTGTGTAAATGTTTAAGAGCAAGCTATCACTTTTAGCACGACAATGGATAGCTACATTTATTTTAACGAGCTGTCTTTTAAATGTCTTTGTAAAGTGTTACTGGGTGTCGAGCAATGTATTATTATTACTGATATTTTACAAAATCTTACTATCCATGTTTCTTTGTCAATGAGCTCTGTTGAAGAATTTTTGGTAACAGAACAGTAAACACGCCAAAACGGCTGAAAATACAACTGATGGCTGGTATTTTTTGATATCATTTTAACAAAGTTTACTGACCGCCCTCAATCACAGAGCACCCCGGTAAAACGTCAGTAGCGTTTAATATACCTGCAGCCTTAGAAAGTAGACACCAGGACATCACTGTGCTTGCATGTTTACTAAGAGATATGACAGCATTTTGCACAGAGCATGCGTTACAACAAAAGACAAGCGGCGCGCAAAGGCACGCGAACAAGAGGAGTTCCGCAGCAATCACATCTCAGCAATATTATCCACTTGCAGAGCCACAGCACCATATGTCACCACAGTTTTAGACCCGCAGTTGTAGACCCGGAAGTGACGTTTCAGGACTGACTTCGTAACATTACTTTTGGAAGGTTTCGGCAGGTCTCGGCAAAGCCCGGAAAGTAACGTCGGGTGAAGGACCCGTTTAGAAATTAAAAGATAAAACTGAGAAGGAAAAACAGTAAAACAAACTAAATAATATGCATCCTTGTGAAGTTCGTAGGGTTTCTGCCATCACGTTGTGTCATACATCAAACTAAACAATACGGATCGTTTCTGTGAAATAAACTATTAACATTTACGTTGTGTTTGGGTCTGTGGGAACCATTTAACATGTTGACAAAATTAAAATCATTAAGATTTGTGTTATTTGAAAATAGTTTTTCGTTTACATTCATGAAACGAAATATACAATATAATTACAATGTTTTCACCATGTTAGATTTTAGTAAAACGTAAAAAACTATGCATGTGTGTAATATTGTTCTAAACCAATTTAGAATAAACATTTTAGCCAATCTAATATTTTTAAGCATGCATGTAAAGAAATTACACATAAGAAAATGGTAATACATTTTATACACTGAATTATGCAATACTAACCAACCTACGCCGCATAATTATCAATGTGAACAGTCAACGTGGCTCACAGCTGCATGTGGACTGTAGGACAGACCAAAGCGAGCGAGGATGTGTTTGGTGACTTATTGGGGGCGGGCACATGAGCAAGCAGTGTGCATGCCTCGAGAGCGAGAGTGGACGCGGGAGGAGGGTGAAAGTTGGCGGGCGGGGCTCTGCCATGCGTACCCCATGGTCAGGCGAATTGGTCGATTATATATACAGTGGAACCTCGGTGAACCGAAGTAATTTCCCCCATAGGATTGTATGTAAATACAATTAATCCGTTCCAGACCGTACGAACTATATGTAAATATATATATTTTTTAAGCACAAATATAGATAATTACACCATAGAATGCACAGCGTAATAGTAAACTAAATGTAAAAATATCGAATAACACTGATAAAACCTTGAACAACAGAGAAAACTATCGCGCTACGATCCGCTGACTAAAAACGCTGTTTTTTAATGAGTTTTAAGTACAGGGAAAAAAATTAACATTTGAAAAATCCGTAATTTAATAAACAACCAAGAAAAGTAATCTTGTGACAATGCATGCGCGTGCCTGTGTGTGTGTGTGTGTCTCTTTCGCGCACCTGTGTGTGTGTCTCTTTCTCTCTCTCTCTCAGTCTCTCTCTCTCGTGCCTGTGTGTGAGTCTCTCTCTCTCTCTCTCTCTCACGTGCCTGTGTGTGTGTGTGTGTGTCTCTCTCTCTCTCGTGTGCACGCCTGTGTGTGTATGACTCTCTCTCATGTGGACTATAGCACAGACGAAAGCAACTGAAGCTGTGTTTGGTGAGTTGTTGCGTGCAGGTACATGAGCAGGCAGTGCACATGCCTCGAGAGCGACGGTGGACGCAGGAGGAGGGTTACAGTTGGCAGGCACGGCTCTGTCAAGCGTATCCCATGGTCTTAGAGTTGGCGGGCGGGGCTCTCTGTCTTGTTTGCGTTCAGTGTCTTGAGTGCTCTTAGTGAATTATATATATATAGATATTAATTGCCTTACATAGAACTGTTCTAGTCTTTGTAATTTATTATTATAAACCACCAAAAAATACTATTAATAACCCTAATTTATTTATATAGCACCCTTCCTATGCTCAAAATTCAGAAAGAACAACAAGACCTATATAACATTGGCTACAAATATCTCCACTAAATAAAGAAAAATACAAGATATACAAAACAGTCAAATAGAATAAAAGACAATAATCCAGATTAAAATACAACATATAATACTACTGTGAAATAGAAAAATACAGATACCGAAGTATGAGATTGGAAAATAGTAATTAATGATCAGAACTGAAGTGCGTGCTAAGCAAAATGTGTAGTGCAAGTGCAACTTCCTGTTTTCCCTAAACAGACAAAAAAACCACAAGTGACCAACTGATGAACTTTAAAAAAATCAACTGATGAACTTTAAAAATGTTGATCCAAGCAAATTGTTGTAAAGATGTAATGTCTCAAAATTCTTGTGCAACTAAAGACATAAGACAAAGCTTTGCCCTATAAAAGATTTAGGACACCGACTTCTCGGGGCAGATGAAGGGCAGGTGTCCTAGGACTGTGCTTCTCTGTCATTCTTACCTTTGCCTGGTGTGTATTAAATAAAAGATTTTTTACTAACTTTAATTATATCTCTCTGTCTTCAGTCACAAGAAACGACACTAGAGAAAAAGTGCCCACAGTTTTCTGGCGCCCAACGTGGGGCAGGAGACGGCGGCTGACTCCTTGAGCGGGAAGACCTCAGCGATCTGTCTTCTTGAAGCAGACTGCCGCTACTGAGTGCTCCGGCAGCAGTGTAAGCAGCTCCGATAAAAGTTAGGACTGCCCTGTCCTGAGATGGCTTCTGCGTGAGGAGTCCCCGGTCTCCTCCTGGTTCAACCACGGTGACTGAGAAGGATTTCCTGACAGAGCTAATTAACACCCAGGCTGGGGTAAGTACCATCAGGGGATTCCCGGGATATAAGGGAAGACGTAACAGGTTTGCTGGTATTGCCCTTGAAACTGGAAGTGACTGAAAGTATAAAACTACTCTAACTGGGAGTTAGGAGTAGGTATAAAATTACTTTAACCAGAAGTCACTGGCTGTTAGGGAAAGAAAAGAAAGTGGTGCTTGCTGAAAAATTATAGAAGGGAATCAGGTTTTGGAAAAACTTAATTTAGAGGGCTTTTTGGGGGATAAAAGGTTGAAAAAAAAGGGGGAAAAAAAAAAAAAAAGGGTTTAGATTTTTAAAAAAAAAAAGTGGGAAAAAGGGGGGAAAAGGGGGGGGGGAAAGCAAAAAGGGAAAAAAATCAGGAAAAAAATTTTATAAAAAAGGGGTTTAAATGGGTCCGTCTGGGAAATTTTTATCGATGGGGGATAAAAACCAAAAAAAGCCCAAAAAAAAGGGGGTTGAATTTTGGGGCCCAAAGGGAAAAAATTTTTAAACTTTAAAAAAAACAAAAATTTTCCCAAAATTTTTAAAAAAAAAAAAACCTAACCCTCTTCCATTTTTCCCCCCTTAAAATTTTCCCCCAACCAAAACCCCATCAAATTTCCCCCCCCTTTCCAAATTTAAAACCCCAAAAAGTTTCCCCCACTTCCCCCTTAAAACATCCTTAGGTGGGGGAAAACCAAAAAATCCCGGGAATTTTTAACCCCCCACC
>NW_024381219.1:0-8369 GCF_016835505.1 Polypterus senegalus | reverse complement strand
CATAGGAACTAAATATTAAATCATATTCATCTTCAAATGTAAACTTAAAACATTTGTTTAAATGGCTTCTCAATTATAGTGGTTTGTTTGGTTTAACTTTAGATTTTCTGATGTTTTAGGTTGTTTAAAATTGTGTTTTGTATTTATTTATTGTTTGTTCGGTGTCCTTGAGTTCTCTGAAAGGCGCCTTGTATAAATAAAATGTATTATTATTATTATTATTACTTAGCTTCCAATCTCCGACGCCTGTTTAATGTAATATATTCACCAGCAAAGTCAAACACCCCAGAGATATTATTATCGTTGGATGCAGAAAAAGCATTCGACATGATTGAATAGAACTACCTTTTTACTACATTAGAGAGATTTGAGTTGGGCCTGAATATTTGTGCATGGATCAAACTACTGTATACCAATCCAGAAGCTTCATTTTGTATTAACAACATTTGTTCAGACTACTTTAAACTAGAACGTGATACCAGACAAGGGTGCCCCTTGTCACCACTGCTATCTGCAATCACAATTGAACCACTGGCAGTTCACTGTCGAAATGCTTATCAAGTAAAGGGGATTATCAGTGAAGGAATTGAACAGAAAATTTCTCTATATGCAGATGATATGGTACTGTATATATCAGACCCATAAAATACTGTGCCAGCAGTCTTAACAGCACTTACAGAATTTCAAAAGATCTCTGGTCTCAGAATTAATTTGAACAAAAGTGTGCTGTTTCCAGGGAATTCTCAAGCATCCAATATCAAATTGGACACCTTCCCTTTTATCATTGCAGATCATTTCAAATACCTAGGGTTAAGTATCACAAGTAAATATTAAGCTGTTTATCAACAAAATTTTGCGCGTCTGTATGGAAAAAAATTAAGCAAGACTTGCATAAACGGTCAACCCTTCATCTCACTCTAGATGAAAGAATTAGCGTTGTTAAGATTAATATCCTTCCTAATCTCTTTTTATTTGAAAACATTCCAATATACATTAATAAATATTTTTTTAAGCAATTAGATTCAACCATAACCTCATTTATTTGGAACTCAAAACATCCACTTATCCAAAGAGTGACCCTACAAAGACCTAAGGCAGAAGGTGGCATGGCTCTACCCAACGTTCAGTTTTATTACTGGGCAGCAAACATACAAGCTATAAAAACCTGGAAACAAATAGATAAACATATACAGGCTTGTTTAGCAATAGAAATAAAATCCTCCAGTACTTCTTTATATTCCCTGCTTTGTGCCCCAATAAATGCAAGTTATCACCAATATACTAATAACCCAATTGTGCTTCACTCACTCAGAATATGGAACCAATGTAGAAAAAAATTTAAGATGGAGAATCTTTTATCTGTGGCACCTCTACATGACAACCACCTTTTTCAACCCTCGCAAACATATGCAGTTTTGAATATCTGGAAAACATTTGGGATTAATTTGCTTAGAAATCTTATATAGACAACAAATTTTCATCCTATGAACAATTACATTCCAAATTTAACTTTCCAGTAACACATTTCTTTAACTATCTTCAAATTATAAACTTTGTCAAACAGAACCTGCCCAATTTCCCTCATCTCACACCTTCCTCTATGCTGGAAAAATATTGCTCAGTTTGGAGGACTCAGACAGCATTTCTGCAATATATAAAATTATTTTACAGTCCCTCCCTTTCAAAGATCCAAGAAGACAATGGGAAAAAGATCTATCACCTAACATATCAGAAAAGGAGGAAGGTAGAATGCAGAGAATTCACTCAAGCTCCATATGCGCAAAGCATACAATTATTCAACTTAAAATTATATATCGATCACATCTGTCTTGCTTAAAACTGTTCAAATGTTTCCAGGGCAAGATCAAACCCGTGAACGCTACAATCAAGTTCCAGCCTAATTGGGCCACATGTTTTGGGCCTGCACTCAAATTACTAACATTCTGGACAAAAATATTGAAGTGCCTTTCAGACAGCCTTGGTGTCACAATCCCTCCTAACCCATTAACAGCTGTGTCTGGTGTTCTTCCAGATGGTCTTAAAGCAGAGAAGGACAAACAAACTGTGATTGCCTTTACTACACTATAGGCATGCAGACTTATTTTGTTTAACTGGAAGAATACTAACTCTCCTCTTTTAAGTCAGTGGGTAACTGAGGTTTTATACTATTTGAAATTGGAAAAAATTGGAGGATCTGTGCAGAACTTTTTCAAAACCTGGCAGGATCTAATCAAAAATATTTTAGAATAAGCTTTTGAGGAAATAATTCTCTTCACATTTCTTTTTTTTTTCTTTTATTTTTTTTTATCCACCTTCTAAGCTCATCAATTTATGTATTTTGACCAGCTTTAAGTTTTACTCCATTGGCCATGTTTTCAATCCTATTTTTTGTAAAAATTGATCTACCTCTATGGATTGATTACAATAAAATTAGAAAAAAAAAAAACAAATTAAAAAATAAATAAAAATGAGCAACATTAATTTGCACTTAATGCAGACTTTTTCTTTTTTACATGGGTGATACGACCATCAGTGCAAGTGCAGTTATGCTGCAAACATGAAACAGAAATAAACTGAAATTTAAAAAAAAAAAATGGTAAGGATTCCTCCTTGTTAACCCTAATTAATGAAACCTGTTGCTTCTATCAGCACAGAAAACAGTAGCCAGAGGTTCATAGACTTTAGGAAGTTTAATTTTCGAATTGTTTTTCACTTGGTGCTTGTGACACTGTCTGCTGTGATGGTGAATATTTTCCTTATAAAATAAGGAAAAAACTGAAATCTTAGTTGTTAGTAAAAATAGAAATAATGAAGGTGTTAGAAACAAACTTGATCACATTTAAAGTCAAGGCAGAAGTAAAGAATTTAGGTGTAATCATAGAGTCTGACCTAAACTTTAAATCACACATTAACCATACTGGCATTTCAAAGAAAGCATTTTCCATTGAAGGAATACTGCAAAAGTTAAACCTCTTGTAACACTACAAGATACTGAGAAAGTAATTCACACTTTTGTTTTAGTCTACTGGATTGCTGCAATGCACTTCTAGCTGGTCTACCTAGGAAAGACATCAATCGGTTGCAGTTAGTTCAGAATGAAGCAGCCAGAAAAAGAAAACTGAGCACATCTCACTAGTTTTAGCATTGTTACATTGGTTACCCATGTCTTTTAGAATTGGATTTAAAATACTGCTAATTTATATAAAGCTTTAAATAATCTTGCTCCTTTCTTTGGAATGCCTAGCCCCTTATATTCCTAGTTGCAACTTTGTATCTTCTAATAGTGGTCTGCTTACACGCAAAAAAATTCAGATGCATAAAACTTTGCATAAGCAAAGTTGTACGCACTTTCCCTTTAAAAACCCCAAGCAATGTGGATTTTATTGTACATGCATGTGCTTACAGCTCCATTTTTGTAAACTTTGAAGTGGAAGATTTGTTTTTGCAGATTTGGGTACTTATTTTGTTAATGTTTAAAGATATGTATATACGGTAATTAATTCAATAGATTAGAAATCATTTTATAATATATTGAACTGCATCCTATTTTAATCTTACAATCTTAAATAAGATATGCTGTAAGTGGATGCAGTGATTAAATTATAGCTTGCCTGTATGAATCCTTCCAATCTTTGAGGTCACTGATACAGAAGAGGAACTGGAAATTTGATTTAGTGCCAGTCACCAGCTCTACAATAAAAAGGTTCTGCATTGTATTATGGATCATGCAGCAGTAACTCTTGGCAGTGTGCTCATGTGTCTTTTTCATCCAGTACGGGAAAATAAACGGGAGTCCCAGATGGCTTCCAAACTCTATTTTCTGTGCCTCAGCTGTCTCCTATATGGACAGGTGTTAAATAAGCAATCTAATATGGTTCAGCTTAATTACACAAGTGGGGAATATTCTGTTCCTAAAAAGAATCAATGCCAAAATAAACAAGCAGGGTTCTAAACTCAAAATGCTTTAAATGAGTGACTCAAAATAAGGACAAATCAGATTTTAAAACTATAAACAAATCAGAACAAAAAACTTGAAACAATTATATAAATTTTGTGGGTAACCAGTTAACATCTTTCCTTCCCCATTTTACTCGGCCCACACAAGTCCTTTTATAACTTTGTTGTTATGACGCGATTGCAACAAAAGGCACCTCTACAAATATAAAGAAACTTGTGTCATCATAGGTGTGCAACACCAATGAGCAAAATTAAACCTAAAGAATAATATAAATAATATACAGACTTACATGAAAGCAAAGTAAAACTGTGAAAATATTGATAATTATTCTCAGATTCTGCAATGATATTTGGTACCTAAATTTAAATGTATTTATTTTATTTATTTATAAAGCACTTTAAAAACATCAAGCTGACCAAAATGCTGTAAAATTAAAAAGAAAAAAAGAAAAACCCAACATATCAGACACACAAAACCGAAGGGTAAATGAAACCAAACACATAAACACATAAGAACTAAAAGATTTTAATGCAAAAGTATACAGATAGCCAACATATCATATTGGGTTAAAAGCCAGAGAGTAAAAATG
Organism: Polypterus senegalus; assembly: GCF_016835505.1. Classification (NCBI taxonomy): domain Eukaryota; kingdom Metazoa; phylum Chordata; class Cladistia; order Polypteriformes; family Polypteridae; genus Polypterus; species Polypterus senegalus. The sequence continues at coordinate 3,822 of NW_024381219.1, read as the reverse complement.
TGTTTTTAAATAGGATTTAAAGACAGCTAGCGAAGGAGCCTGCCTAACATGCAATGGCAAATCGTTCCAGAGTTTTGGGGCTGCAACTAAAAAGCTCGATCACCCGGAGTTTGCATCTTGCCTTGGGAACACGTAAAGCATCTTGTCTGCTGAGCGGAGAGAGCGTAGACGGTATGTAAGGGTGCAGCAGTTCCGACAAATAAAGTGAGGCAAAACCTTTAAAAGATTTAAAAACAAATACAAGGATCTTAAAATGGATTCGAAAACGAATTGGAAGCCAGCGAAGGGAAGCCAAAATCGGGGTAACATGCTCATGCTTTCTTGTGCCAGTTAAAACCGAGCAGCAGTTTTTGCACCAGCTGTAGGTGAGCAATGGAGGCCTGCTAATTCCAAAGAAGTGCATTGCAGTAATCTAGCGAAATGCTATAAAAGCATGGATCACTGTTTCAAGGTTTAAATGGTCTGCAGAATTTGGCACAATTTTACACTAGGTCCCCAATCTGAACAAATGACTGCTGATTTTTAATTTTTTTTATTTTACATGAATAAATATCAAATTATTTCAACCAGGAATTAAAGTGTATGAATTTCATTTAGTTTGTTTTTGATATCATTAAATGATTGGGGATGAATTTTGTTAAAATTCATTAATCACAGTTAAAAACATAAGTTGATTTTTTCATAAATCTTTTGACTCATAAGTCATAGTTCATTCATTTTAATTTTATACGTTCCAATATTAATAAACTAACAGTGGGTTTCAAAGGAATATCAACAACAAATAACAACATTTATTTATATAGCACATTTTCATACAAACAGTAGCTCAAAGTGCTTTACATATTAAAGAATAGAAAATGAAAGACATAATTATAAAAAATAAATCAACATTAACATCGAATAAGAGTAAGGTTCAATGGCCAGGGGGGACAGAAAAAACAAAAAAACTCCAGACGGCTGGAGAAAAATAAAATCTGTAGGGATTCCAGACCATGAGACCGCCCAGTCCCTCTGGGCATTCTACCTAACATAAATGAAACAGTCCTCTTTGGATTTAGGGTTCTCACGGAAGGAACTTGATGATGATGATGGTCACGTGGAGACTTCTTCCTTTAATCCGCCCATCATTGTTGGAGCATCATGAAGCTTTGAGTAGGTGGAGGTGGCGCAGGCCACCACCACAAAGAAACCGGAAAAAGAAACAGAAAAGAGAGTAGGGGTCAGTACCGATTTTAGAGCCACCATGAATAGTTGTTATGATGAATTGAACATACAGAGTATCAGGATTAAGTTAAATTACGATTAAAATGAAGTTATAAAAAGGCCATGTTAAAGTAATGTGTTTTCAGCAGTGTTTTAAAGTGCTCTACTGTATCAGCCTGGCGAATTCCTATTGGCAGGCTATTCCAGATTTTAGGTGCATAACAGCAGAAGGCCGCCTCACCACTTCTTTTAAGTTTTGTTCTTGGAATTCTAAGGAGACACTCATTTGAGGATCTGAGGTTATTTGGAATATAAGGTGTCAGACATTCCATATATAAGATGGGGCTTAGATTATTTAAGGCTTTATAAACCATAAGCAGAATTTTAAAGTCAATTCTGAATGACACAGGTAACCAGTGTAGTGACATCAAAACTGGAGTAATGTGTTCTGATTTTCTTTTCCTAGTTAGGATTCTAGCAGCTGCATTCTGCACTAGTTGCAAACGATTTATATCTTTTTGGGTAGTCCTGAGAGGAGTTACAGTAATCTAGTCGACTGAAAACAAACGCGTGAACTAATTTCTCAGCATCTTTCAGTGATATAAGAGGTCTAACTTTACTTATGTTTCTTAAGTGAAAAATGCTGTCCTAATGATCTGATTAATATGTGATTTAAAATTCAGATTACAGTCAACAATCACCCCTAAGCTTTTTACCTGCTCTTGACTTTTAATCCTAATGTATCCAGTTTATTTCTAATAGCCTCATTGTATCCATTATTGCTGATCACTAAAATTTCAGTTTTCTTTATTTAACTTGAGAAAATTACTATTCATCCATTCTGAGATACTAGTCAGACATTGTGTTAGTGAATCAATAGAATCGGGGTCATCAGGTGCTATTGATAAGTACAGTTGTGTGTCATCAGTATAGCTGTGGTAGCTCACGCAGTGCCCTGAGATAATCTGACCTAACGGAAGCATGTAGATTGAGAATAACAGCGGACCCAGGATAGAGCCTTGTGGAACACCATATTGATATCATGTGTCTTCGAGTTGTAATTCCCACAACTAACAAAATATTTTCTCCTGTCAGGTAGGATTCAAACCAATTTAAGACACTGCCAGAGAGGCCCACCCATTGACTAAGGCGGTTTCTAAGAATGTTGTGATCAATGGTGTCAAATGCAACACTCAGATCTAAGAGGATGAGAACAGATAAATGGCCTCTGTCTGCATTTACCCGCAAGTCATTTACTACTTTAACGAGTGCAGTTTCTGTGCTGTGATATGTTCTAAAACCTGACTGAAATTTATCAAGAATAGCATGTTTATTTAGGTGGTCATTTAACTGCATAATGACTGCCTCTCTAGAACTTTACTTAAGAAGGGCATGTTAGAGATGGGTCTAAAATTTTCAAGAGCCGAGGGTCAAGATTATGTTTCTAAGTAGGGGTTTAACTACAGCAGTCTTAAGACAGTCTGGGAAGACCCCAGTATCTAGTGACGAATTTACTATGTCAAGAACATTATCAATTAGCACGCCTGATACTTCTTTGAAAAACCTTGTTGGTATCGGGTCAAGGACGCAGGTGGAGGGTTTTAATTGAGAGATTATTTTATGTAAATCAGGTAAATCTATCCTAGTGAAAGAGTTTAATTTGTTTATAACAGGATGTTGGGGTTTAGGGGATCCTTAGTGTTGAGGAGATATACTATGTTATTTCTAATATCATTAATTTTTGATTGAAGAATACAGCGACAGCCTCACAGGTTTCACTGGAAGCACTTAGGAGGCATTCCTTTGAGCTACCTGGGTTTAGTAGGTGATCAATTGTTGAAAATAAGACTCTAGGATTACTAGCATTGTTATTTATAATATTAGAGAAATAGCAGCGTCTCTCAAGACGGACAGTGTTATTGTATTCTGTTATTTTGACTTTTAATATTTCGTGGTGGATAGTAAGTTTAGTCTTCCTCCATTGACGCTCAGCTCTACGACATGTTCTCTTTAAATCAGACACTCTTTGGGTCTTCCATGGTATACCAATGCTAGAAGATTTTTCACTGTCTTTCAGGTGCAACTATGTCAACAGCAGTCTCACTTTCGAATTAAATCTTTACACCTTACTATTTACATTGTCCTCGCTATTATAGCTGGCACTATAAACGGACTGATTGCTTAAAATGTTTGTAAGTTTTAAAGCTGCTGCCGAATCAAAGAAGCGTTTTTTAACAATATGCTTCTCATGAGTGTTTTTTATCATTATTTCTATATTAAAAAGTAGAAGAAAATGGTCTGATAGACCAATATCAATGATCTGTTTTATATCAACTTTCAGTCCTTTAGTAATCACTAAGTCTAATGTATGACCTGCTTTATGTGTAGGCTGATTTATGAGTTGTCTCAAATCAAAAGAATCTAGGAGGTTCATAAATTCTTTTACTTTTAGATCACACTGATTATCTATATGAAAATTAAAGTCGCCAACTATTAGGAGTTTGTCATAATTAGTAATTAAAATTGACATTAAGTCAGAGAATTCTCAAAACGAGCTGGGGTTATACTAGTAGAGAGTTCTGATACACGGACTAGTATTAGAACTTGAAACCCCTCCTC